>NW_027187460.1:58999480-58999617 GCF_028583685.1 Petaurus breviceps papuanus | reverse complement strand
TCTCTCTCTCTCTGTCTCCTCTCCTTCTCACCTACCTTCCTCCTCCCTGGTTTTTCTGTCTCTGTCTTTCTCCATCTCTGTCTCTCTGTTCTCTCCTTCTTACCTTCCTTCCACCTCCCTAGTTTCTCTGTCTCTTT
>NW_027187460.1:58921081-58999380 GCF_028583685.1 Petaurus breviceps papuanus | reverse complement strand
CTCTCTCTCTCTCTCTCTCTCTCTCTCTCTCTCTCTCTCTCTCTTTCCCTTCCTCCCTCCCTCCATTCTCTGCCCATAACTCCCTCCTTAGAAATTTTCTTCTAAATCACAGCATTTATATTTCCATTTTTAGGGGAAGCCCCACCTTCCCCTCCCCTCCCCTTTCATCTCCTCTGGCTGCCCTTAGCTTTCATAAGCTGAACTCCACCCATAGGGCTGTCTCCCATAATCCATTCATACACTTAGAACTAGCTGAAGATATGTGGGCTCCAGGCTTACTCCCAACATCTGTCCTACATTCATATCCTGGGTGTCTTAGTGCAGCTTTAAGCTTTAATGGCTTAAAACTTCCATAGTCGTGGGCACGGACCATGACTTGCACCCCTCTGTATGCCTAGCACAGTGCTTTGCATGTAGTCTGAATGTGGTTTGCACACTGAGTAAACGTGGTTGCCAGAATAACAAGGCACTAAAATTAAACTCTCCTGCCTCACCCTCTTGCTCCATTGCTTCTTATATCTTCTCTCCCAAGCCCCCATATACAGCACACCATTGATTCATAAAATAATAGCGCTGAAGCTGGAAAAGGTCTCAGAAGCTAGCACAACCACCCTCTCCTGTTACCAATGAGGAAAATGGGGTACGGGAGGTGGACTCGCCCCGAGTTACACTGGTAGCAAATGCCAGAGGCAGGATAGAAGCTTCTTGCTTCTCAGGTTGGTTGGTTGGTCGGTCAGTGGGTGGGGAGCACTCTTTAGGGAGAGACCACCAAAGGAGGTCTGATGCCACTGGGAGCCAGGAATTGTGGGAGCTTGCATCTGGTCTTCCCACTCTGTTCAAGGTCAGGACTAAAAAGGGGCAGGGGGAAAGGAAATCTGGAAGCCACATGGTTCCACAGAACACCCAATATCCTGTCAAACTCTGCCAATCGCACAGGTGGTAAGAAGAATGAATAGCAGCCGAATTAGTGAAACCAAGCAGCAGGGAGTTCAGTCTACAAGGATCTCTCAATGACAACTAACAGAGAAACATCTGAGAACTGGGATTTGGTTCTCAGCTTGCCTTAAAGAGCTGCAACAGCCATTATTCAGCCCTGCCCTAAAGGGAGAGGAGAGCAAGGAGCCCCAGGCAATAGGGTTCCTGGCACAGACCAAGGGAAGTACAGATGTTCCTTCTTATCATTGTCTTCAGACTGAAACGCCTCTGTCCCACGTCACCACCCTGCTCTAGGGAACAGGGGAGAAATTAAGACAAGGGAAACATGAGTTTGTTTCTCTCACAGAGTCAGAGTTGAATGACTTCCTCTAAGCAGGTGGAGAAAATTGTTCATTCAGCTGTTTCCAGGAGTCTGCCAGTCACTGTCTCTGCTTCCTCTACTCTCTACCCCAGCAACAAGTTCTGATCTACCACTGGCAACCAGACATATCTCCTTTGGGAGCAGCCAACCTTCTCCTAGGCTGATAAAATGATTAGTGATGAAAACATGTTTAATCCACAGATACAATGGTACTCCTTAAATTAGGCTCAAAGGACCATAGATTAGAGCTGGAAAGGACCTCAGAAGTCTAAGATCTTAGGATCTAGGAGGCATATATGCTCTAGGCTCATTCTCCTAACCCACACTCAAACTAGTAGGGAACTAGATGGCACAGTAGATAGAGTGCTAGGTGTGGAATCAGGAAGGCCTTAGTTCAAATCTAACCTTAGACTGGCTGGGTGACCCTAAGCAAGTCACTTAACCTCTACTTGCCTTAGCTTCCTAAAATGAGCACAATAATAGCACTTACCTCCCAGGGCTGTTATGTGGATCAAATGAGATAATACTTGTAAAGCTCTTACCACAGTGCCTGGACCATAGTAAGTGCTACATAAATGTTAGCTAGTAGCAATAGGTTTCATCCCTAAATCATAGCTACTACTTTTCTCCTCAAGATTTAGGGGTAATCCTGAGGAGGTTTTCAGTACGTTTAGACATGAGCCCTGATTTAGTGTGTTTCCACCCAATTTCAGTTGCCAAATAATATCTCCTCAATACCATTTAACCAATTAAAATCAATTGGCCTTTACAACGGGATCATTTACTGAGAAGGTATATCAGACTGAAAGCACCCTCTTCCTTTTATATACCCTAGTCCCTGGGGTGGGTGAGCTCAAATTTTAAGTGGTTGCTACAAAACATTCCTTCGACAAATTCACTTCTGACTATGGCATAACAGATGGATGAGTCATTCCATTGCTTACAGAACACGATGTCTCAGCCCTGGGGTCAACCTTCTCCTGGCATGGGTTAAGCAGGTTGCTCCCCAGGGCTGGTTTTCTCACTGGCCTCAGATGTTGCTGCCACCAACTCCATTTGCTTAAATCTTTGGTGGCTCTCCCTACCCTTTCAAGTTCACAAAATTGTCAGTGGTCACTCTCTATCTCTCCAATATTCTTTCACCCAAGACCATGAAAAAATGAAATGTACCAGAGATAGAAGAATGAGGTGCCATATGGGGAGAGAAGTCCCAAGATCCCTACCCCATGTAGAGACTTATAACCATTCTTGCCTTGCTTACTCCCAGAGAAGAACAAGGAGTTCATCCCTTTAAACCTTTTGTGTTTACAGTTCTGACTCAGCAGCATATTGAAAGGGGTTTTGTCAGTTACCATACAGTAAGCAATCAGAAACAATCAGAAGATGCCTGCATTTACTCTCAAGGAAGCGAGATACAGTCCTCCCATCATGCATGTCCCAAAACAGGCTTACCAAACCTTCACTAGGGTCAGTAAAAGGCAGGGTATATTGTGTTTGCTCTAAGGACTCCATCTCATTGGCCAGTCCACTCATTACAATAGCTGTCCTTCGCTCTCCAAGAGGACCAAAATGACATCACCAAACTATACTCAAGTTACAGCGTCCGAATGTGGCTGATCAAACCAAAATGAGCTTGAATGCTCTACCCCAGGTCGGACACAAATAATCCACTTGAACCTTTGGGGTGTTTTCTCTAAATTGCCACTTCTCACATTTTCTTTGAGTTACATCAATTCTGCTTTGCTCACAGAGCACAGCCCCTTCTCTGACGCTGAGTGGTCCTAGGCCAGTGTCTCCCATGTCACACAGTCAATAAGATCATAGCTCCAAAGCTGGAAAGGGCCTCAAAGGTGATTTAGTTCAACTTCTTAATTTACTGATGAGGAAAATGAGTTTCAGGGGCAGGGAGTATCTTACCCAAGGTCATGCAGAGGGTTAAGGGTCAGAAAAGGGATTTAAATAAGGGTTCTCAAACAATAAATTCAGAGTCCGTTCCATTATGCTATATTGCCTTACATTATATCAAGGCCATGAATACTAGCTAAGTTTAAAAGTAAAGTGTTTTTAATAACAACTTATGTTTGAACAATGACTTTAATATTTCCTATCGACTCAACCATTTTATCCTCCCAAGTACCCTATCAAGTAGGAAGACAGTTATTATTAGCCTAATTTTATATAGGAGAAAACTGAGCCATAGAGAGAAATAAAGTAGAATAAGGTCACAGTGAGTTAGCAGCAGGAGCAAGATTAGAACCCGGGTCTTCTAACTGCCAGAACAATGCAGATTTTTTTTAAACTTTTTTTTTTTGCTTTTTTTAGAGGGTAATTGGGGTTAAGTGGCTTGCCCAAGGTCACACTGCTAATTTTTTGTGTTAAGTGTCTGAGGCTGGATTTGAACTCAGGTCCTCCTGACTCCAGGGACAGTGCTCTATTCACTGTTCCACCTAGCTGCCCCCAGAACAATGTAGACTAAAAAAAAAAAAAAGATTTATTATAAACTTAATACAAAATAGCAATGTAACCAATTAACTTTGTTGTACAGCTGTTTACATGTAAGTAACTGAACCTCAGTTTCCTCACCTGTAAAGGGGAGATAATGCCTGTTGTTGAGGCATTTTTTCAGTTTTGTCTGATTCTTCATGACCCCATTTGGGGTTTTCTTGGCAAAGACACTGGAGTGGTTTGCCATTTTCTTCTCCAGGTCATTTTACATAAAAGGAAACTGAGACAACCAGGGTTAAGTGACTTGCCCAGGGTCATACAGCTAATAAGTATTGAGAGGAGAGATTTGAACTCAGGAAGATGATTCCACCTGACACCAGGCTTGGCACTCTATCCACTGTGCCACCTAGCTGCCCAGAATATCTATTTCACAGGTAGCAATCCCTTCACTGGTTAAGAACTACCAGACTTGCTGTCAGTGGCCTTTTCCCAGTTCTTCTTACTGGGTAGCAGGCACTCATTACCTCCCCTTACCAGAACTTTCGGGCAGTGCACAAACATTTACCTAGTTGGACACCATTCACAATCCTGGGATTAGCACCTCTGGGTTTACAGGAAGTGCCAGGGGATCTTTAGTGATCTCAGATTCTAGAGAATGTGGAGGGAATTCTGCACCAAGGCAGGGCTGGGCACAAAGAGAAGGTCTGGCAGACCACTGGGAATTTCACAGGGGAGTGGTCTGGGCAATATTGGGATGCTTATTATTAACCCCAGTGCCTTAAGCTTGGGTGAGGCCAGACAAGCCTGAGCTTGGGCTCAGGAAGATGACTTGTGAAGCAGGCTTAGTTCCCTCTGTGGTATTTGGGGCCTGATCAATGGGTTTCTCAAGTATTTGATGGCAGCAGCAAAAAGCCTGCCGTGTGTTTTCAGCTGGCTTTGTGTGATTCATTAGCACAGCTGTTTCTCCTGACAACCTCTGAGCTCTGCCAGACCTGTTCTCTCCAAGGAGAGAGAGGCGCAGGGAGTTTGTGAGTTTTCCCAAAGCCCTCCCTGCCTGGCCCAGCAGTGAAGGAGCTACAGATGGGACCTCAGTCTTTGCATCCCCTGGGCTCTGTTGAATCCTGCCAGGCCCTGGACCAGAAGAAAACATTGTCTAGGCTTCCATTTGTCAGTCTACCCCCTTCTTTGTTTGAATTTCCTTCCCACCCCCTTTGCTATTGTAACTGATGTGATACATTAGTAAAAGTTGGACCTCATCTTATTTTTTCCTTCTATTCTAGGGATTCCCCTCTTTTCTTCCAAGCCTGGAAATCCCCCTTATTTGTGTGAAAGTATTGACATGCCATGGTCCATTGGGTCACAAAGAGTCAGACACAGCTGACCTACTTAACAACAAGTATTTATTTCCAAGTTCTGTGTACTCACAGCATCCAAGTTTTATTTTTACTGATATCTTCTGTCAAAGGCAGTATGATATAGGTGATAGAGAATTGACCTCAAAGCTAGAAAGACCTGGGTTCAAGTACTGCCCATGCTACATAAAGGCTTTGTGACCCTGACCCAAGTCACTGATCTTAGTGCTTTAGGTAAGTCTAAGATTCTAAGTTTCTCACCAGGCTACATTTTCCCATCATGTCCCAGAAATCTCTTTGTCTTGGAAGATGACTTTAACTCTGGAATTCACACCTCAGAAGTACCCCTTGATCCTGCAACCCCTCCCTCTGATTAAATGACTCCTCCCCCAGAATCTCCATTTAAAGAAGGTACTGGTGGGGCAGTGAATAGAGCAGTGGCCCTGAAGTCAGGAGGATCTGAGTTCAAATCTGACCTCAGACACTTGAGCTTATTAACTGTGTGACTTTGGGCAAGTCACTTAACCCCAATTGCCTTTCCTCCCCTCCCCCCCCCAAAAAAATAAATAAATAAACAAAGAGAGTACCCAGGATAGCCTTTTTTTTCATTTCTCACCAGGCTGCACTATGAACCTCCCCACTGTATGCCTGTGTATCATCCTCTCTGTCCCCCTCTACAGTTTCCTTTTCCGTATTATCTTCCTCCATCAGAATGTGAGCTTAGACCTATATAATAACAATAACTAATGCTTATATAGCATTTACTACATTACAGACACTGTTCTTAGCACCTTACAATTATCTCATTTGATTCTCACAGTTAGGTGCTATTATTACCCTCCTTTTTACATATTTACTAAAGTGGTTTGTCATTCTCTTCTCCAGCTCATTTTACAGATAAAGAAACTGAGGCAAACAGAAGTTAAGTGACTTGCCTAGGATCACACAGCTAATAAGTGTCTGAGGATAGATTTGAACTCATGTCTTCCTGACTCCAGGCTCTATGCTCTATCTGCCTAGCTATACCACCTAGCTGCCCCCTTACCCAATGTCCTCCACAATCTGCATCAGACTGTCTTTCTATGCTTCCCTTGCAGAACTCCCCTACATAAAACCCCATACTCCACTCAAACTGGGTGACTTGATCTTCTGTGAACATGCTCTCCTAACTCTATACATGTGCTAATTCTACTTTCACCACTTAGAATGTCTTCTCTACAGTTAAATTATATAAAAATATAGTTTATTTTAATTATTAGCCCCATTTTACAGGGGAGGAAATTGAGCCATAGAGTGGAATAAGTCATAAATTGGAATAAGATTACAGTGAGTTAGCAGCAGGAGCAAGATTAAAACCCACATCTTCTAATTGTCAGCACAATGTAGATTTAAAAAAAAAGACTGATGATAAACTATACAAAACAGCAAAATAACCAATTAACTTTGTTGTACAGCTGTTTACATGTAAATAACTGAAGCTCAGGTTCTTTACCCTTAAAGGGGAAATAATGCCCGTTGTTGAGTCATTTTCTTCATGATTCCATTTGGGGTTTTCTTGGCAGACACACTGGAGTGGTTTGCCATTATAGTTATAGAAAGCCTAACCCATGCTTCAAAGCCAAATGCCATGACCTCAATGAAAGCCTCCCATGCCATCCCAACCAGAAGTGAGCTCTCTATCCCCCATTCTCTGCACTTACACCCTCAGAGAGGTATGATTTCATCAATACATGTTCTCTCCACCATGCAGATTGTAGCCCTGCCTATCCTATGAAACTCTCACCCGCACCCTCCTCTAAGTTCCACCCAACATGTTGGTGGCTTCCCTTGTATAATGGCAGATGTGTGACCCATGGTGTGTGTGCTGTGGTACCTTGTTCACTCCCAAGGAAACATGTTCTCACTGATGAAGGATTTGTTATTCCAGGATGACACAGCAAATCCTAAATGTGGGTCTTAGTCCCTCCCATCATGATGACTTAAGGAGGAGGAGTTAAGGAGGCTTTGTTACATAGTATTGGTCCCTGCACCAAAAGGAGTGGGTCACTCAGTAGAGATGTCTGCTGTCCAGGAGGGTCCCTCACTTCTCCTGGAGGGGTAGGGGGAGAGAACTGGTGCCCTCCCATCCAGCTGTGACCATATGGCAGCTAAGATATGTCTGCCAGGGTTTTCTGGGACCAGCTCCCTCATACTTCCCTTTTCTCGACATTTTAAAGATGCCAGTGTAACACACCAGCTATCCGTTTTTGTTTTTTTTTATCCCTTGCTCTTGGCTTAGTACCAGCACATATTCTCTTTGGGTCATTTGTCTTCAACATATACCGCCTTGTAATACAGTTGTTTGTATCCACGTCCTATGTTCTCTACTAGATCACAAGTTCCATGAACATAGGGACTATAGCTTATACAATTCTAATCTACAAAAGCTAGCATAGTTTCTGTACACAGTAATATATATTTTATATATTAAATAAATTTCTATTTAATAAATATGTATTAAATATATTTTAATAAATATATCAAATAAATAAATGAATCAATGAAAACATTATGAAATATTAGTTCTTAGTTGGGACCAATTAAGCCATTTATTCAACAAGCATTTGTTAATGCTCTACTGTATACCAGGAATTGTTGTAGGGTCTGGGAACATAAGAACAGAAATAAAACATCCCCTGCACTCAAGGCACTTACTTACATTCTTTAAGAAACGGTGTATAGGAAACCACCCCTTTCTTGTTCTTGTTGTCATAGCTACAAGCTTTTACTGTCTTCTCTTCTTCCCTTCTAAGAAATACCTTACCACCACTACAACCACACATGTACATCCATGTGCATACCCACATTCCTCCCCTTTTTCTTGAGTGAGTGTCACATTATGACCATCCAGAGGGAGCTTACAGGTGTTGGAGAGACACTTCTGATGCACAGAGCCTTGTGGGAATGAGACCTTGGTTATCAGAAGATAATGGTGCCCAAGGCCTACACTTCCACACTGGCTGCTGGTTGTGTTGCAAAATAGAAGTATTCCTGGGAGGGCATGTACTCTATATGACATTTCCCAGTACTACCTTCACATGAGAGTATGCCAGCAGCAGGGTATGTATCTTCTGAGAGAGACAGAGACAGAAACAAAGAGAGGGACAGAGAAAGACTGAGACATAGAGACGGAGAGAAACAGAGAGAAGAATGATTGTCAGTGACCTCTCCACTGCTCCTCATCCCACACTCTCCCCAAAAGAAATCCCTGCCCTCACTGAGGGAAATGAGAAAAGCAGTGTCAGCCCCCATCTTAACTAGGATAGGATGATGTGTCTAGAGCTTTGCACACAGTAGACACTTAATAAAGTTTGTTAAATTGAGGCCAAGAAAGTTGCAAGTATCTGGGGCTTCTTTCAATTCACTTTCATTTAAGTCAACAAGTATTTAAGTACCTACTATGTGAATGGTACTGTGTGAGGCACTAAGGATACCAAGACAAAAAATAAAATAACCCTTCCCTTAAGAAGCTTACATTCTATACGAGGGATATAACATTTACACAGAGAAGTAAATACTAAGTACATACAAATTTATAAAAAGTAATTTCAAGAGAGAAGGAATGTTAATAACTGGAGATCAGGAAAACCACATGCATGATCTGAGCTGTGTCTTGAAGGAAAATAGGGATTTCACAGTATGGGAGATGAGGAGGGAGTGCATTCCAGACATGGAGGACCATTTGTACAAAGGCATGGGGGCAAGAGATGGAATGTCCCATGCAGGAGAGCAGCTAAAAAGCCCGTTTGACTGGAAGAGAGTACATAAAGGGAAATAATATTTGAAAAAAAGGCTAGAGAGGTAAATGGGAGGCAGATTATGAAATTCCTTAAATGCCAAGAAGAGGCGTTTGTGTTTTATCCTAAAAATATTGCAATTGGCAGCCGCTGAGGATTTTTTGAATAGAAGGGTGACATGATCAGATCTATATTTCAGGGTTATAAATTAAACAAGAATCTTGTGGAGGGGGGGAGTAGATCGGAGAGAGAGGGACTGGAGACATGGAAGTCATTTGCCTTCCGTGACCAATGTAGCCAGGCTCTTTCCACAGGTCTGGTCATGCCTTGGTTACATACAGGACATGGATGAAGAAGTATCAAGGCCAACTGTGCATGCCCATGCTCAGTGTGGGGCAATGCCACAGACACCAACATGCCTCTTCTTACACAGATGCCATTCTTTTCCTACATATGCCCTCTTAGCCAATCTTGCTGTGGGAGAACCCTTCCAAACAATCAGGACCTGAAGCTCTTCGGAATTGGCTCTAATTACATCTCCTTGGCTCCAGGCAGACTTCAAGAAACTCTCTTCCTTTGCAAGGGTTCCTGACCACTCAACCTAGTGAAGAGTCCTTCCATTCAGGAAGCCAGAATCTTCAAGCAGGTCCTACTTCCTTCTTCCCCTTGCTGGTCCTCAGATGAAACATCCTAGTTCTATCCTCTGCCAAGCCCTCTCTCTCTCCATCTCCTTACCCATTTCAATTCTCCCCAGCCCCCACCCCCAGGTCTGCTTGAGCTCCTTCTGGTTAGAGCCAGTTTCCTGATTCTCCCACACCCCTGATGGCTGTGAATGTGGGCTACTGGGGTAACTGTTCAATGTGAAATTTTGTACCACTCCCTAATATCAGCCCTTCAAATGGATTGCCTGTCTGGCCCTCTCAAAATTCTGGCTGGGAAGAGTAGTTTTCTTTCCAGCTTTGACTTTGATCTTTGGTCTTTTTTTTAACATTCAAAAATATTTACAGAGTGTTTATTTCATTTGAAACCCAATTTAGTAGGACATAAAGAAAATATCAACAAATTAGCCTAAGTGGATCATAGCTCTAGAGCCTGAAGGGACATCAGAGACCGTCAGATCAAGCCCCTCATTTTACAGATGAGAAAAATAAGACCCAAGTCACCATTAAGTGGCTTGCCCTAGGTTTCATGGCTATTAGGCAGGATAAGGTATAGTCCCCATTTCCTACATTTAGATTCTTTTGAAAACAGTCCGAAAGCACCAATTAATGTTGAATTCCCTTGTAATTTAAAAAAAAAATTTGTTTAAAAACTGATATTTAGAATTGGGTGCTTCCTTAATGAAATGAAATATAAAGTCTCTCCTTGATATGAAGGGATTTCCTTAATTTGAGCAGTCCTTGAATAATTAACATTTTATTCCACTACCCATCACCTTGAACCCTCATTGCTGTTCAGATCACCTCAATGGTACCCATACCACTTATTGCTTCTTATGCTTTTGCTTATGTTTTTTTTTCCTGGAATTCCTTTTAATACATATTTTTAAAGCAATTGTTATGTGCAGTGCCCTGTGGTAAGCTGGGAATTCCAAGTTAAAAAATAAACTCTCTCTCTCTCTCTCTCTCTCTCTCTCTCTCTCTCCCTCCCCTCCTTTTCTCTCCCCCCCTTCCTCCCCCCTCCAATTTTATAAGCTAAGAGGGAGATAACACCTCTAGACAAATTCCTATTATGCCAGGTAGACGTGTGCTAGGAGTAATCAAGTCAAGACGGATGAGAGATTGGGAATAAAGGGATAGATTGTAGCCAGAGAAACAGAGAGGGCTTCATAGAGGAGGTGGCAGTTGGAGTTAGGTCTTGAATGAAGAAGAGATGAGGAAGGAATGCATTCTAGACCTAGAGGGAGCTGAACAAGTTGAGGGAATAGGTAGTAAGTTGCTTGGGTAGGACACAAAGTAATGAAGTGGAATTGTACATAAAGAAAAGCTAGAAAGGCAAGTTAAAGCTAGAGTGTGGAAAGCATAAAGAACTTATATTTTATACTGTTTGCTTTGTTGTTTTTTTTAATTTCATTTACAGGAAGCACTAGGACTTAAGTGAATTGCCCAGAGCCACACAGCTAAGTGTCTGAGGCTGCACTTGAACTCAGGTCCTCCTGATTCCAAGGCTAGTGCTCTATCCTCTGTGCTACCTAGCCACCCCCTAGGCTGCATATTTTAAAAGAATCTAGCAAGTGAGTCCTGGGAGCTACCGAGGTCTTTCAGCCAGGATTACCGAGAACAGGCTTATCAATTGGAAAGTGTAAAGAGATACTTTTATAGGCTTCAGCTAAACTGAAGGTCCTATGTCGTCAAAAGACAGATATTGAAATGTAAAGTAAACCCTTTCATATGTAAATGAAGCACCACAACTTAGAAATTATTTGGGCCTAAAATAACTCAAATGTTTATGAAAAGACCAGCAGAGACAATCATCTTTCCCCCTGGGCCCAGACAGCCTCCATACCTTGGTTTCCAACCAATCAAAAGCAGAACACCCCACCAGGAATCTGGAAAATGTGGCTAGCGAATGAGGAATTTGTTCTTGTTGTTTGTCCTTTGTTCTGGAAGAAGACCATGACTTCAGGGAGGTGATGCCATGACTTGCAAATGAATTGGATTTAAGTGAGGGAGGGCTGTGCAAAGTCACCAGCCTCACTTTCTCCTCCAGAGCCATCTGGGTGCAGTGGCGGGAATAGATCCTGATGACTGGTAGCACTGGCTGCAATGGGGGACCTTGGGCTTTTTAAGCTGAGGTCTTTAACAGGTCTCATTTTGATTGAGGCAATCCCATTCAGTGATTAAGGCTGGGTAAGAAATGAGTCAGAGAATGGCCTCTATTACCTAGTCCAAAAAAAAAAAAAAAGAAAGAAAAAGAATTTACTCTGAACTAGAAAGAGTTGTTAAACCAAGCAGGTTAGACCCCCTCCTATCTCCTTCCTGGAGGAGAAGCTTCTGTCAATCCTAAATTAAGGTGCCTTACTGAGAAGGGCAACACAAAATTTCATCTAAGGGTGCTAATAAAGCCCAGGAGAGCTAGAGGATGGAAGTAGGGAAAGCTGCAGTTGCCCATCAAAGTGATATCAGGAAGTCCAGCAGATTATTCATCCAGAAGAAATATTGCACTCTGTAAAAAGTCCAGTGATTGCTGACTCTGACCACCAGGAGCAGCCCAACCACCAAGTGACCTCCCTTGCCTACCCTATCCACTTAGTAGCAACATGACTTGTCCAACTCATTCCTGTCTTGGCTTCAGTCTGGACAAAGCAACCTGATCCATCCAGCAGCAGCTAAAGCCAGTAAGGAGTCTGATCAGCAGTAGCTGAACAACCTTCTTTCCCTAATCCAGAAATGAGTTTATCCATCTCAATGGGATGTTGTTACCTGTGAGGAGCAAGCCCAACCAAGTAGCAAAGAGACTCATACATCCCAGACACCAACCCACCCACTTCCCCTTGCTTCACCTGATTAGTTTGATAAAGATTTTCTACTTAAAATTTTTCTTCTTTTAAATAATTTTATTTTTAAATTTAATTTATTTAAATAATCTTTTAAATAATTTTATTTTTTCCCCAGTTACACATAAAGACTTTTTTTTTTTTGCTTTTTGGAGGGCAGTTGGGGTTAAGTGACTTGCCCAAAGTCACACAGCTAATAAGTATGTCAAGTGTCTGAGGCTGGATTTGAACTCAGGTCCTCCTAACTCCAGGGCCGGTACTCTATTCACTGCACCACCTAGTCTCCCCATAAAGACAATTTTTAACATATATTTTTCAGACTTTCTAAAGTAAGGAATGAAGTTCTGCTCTTCCAGAGCTGAAAGTTGGCTTAGCCATATGTGTTCCCTACATAAGTGCCTCACTCCCATAGTACTTTAAGCTTGTGCTCCCAATGAAAGGGATGTTTGTTTCTGGTTTTGGTTTCTTTCTTTTTTTTTTTTTGCTTTTTGGAGGGGGGAAGGTAGGGAAATTGGGGTTAAGTGACTCGCCCAAAGTCACACAGTTAGTTTTTGTGTTAAGTGTCTGAGGCCGGATTTGAACTCAGGTCCTCCTAACTCCAGGGCCGGTGCTCTAATCACTGCACCGCCTAGCCACCCCCGAAAGGGATAAGATTATGAAAAGAGCAGGTTAGCTGTGGACCACTGATGGGTGCATCTCTTACAGAGGGGACAGCTCTTACAAGGAGGACAAAACTCCACATCAAAAGACAAGAAGATATTAGCATTAGAAATCAATTTCTACTTCAACTTCCTCACTTTACAGGTAAGGATACTCCATCTTCTGACTCAGTGCATTTTCACCAACTGTCCCGCATGCCTGGAATGCCCTTTCTCCATATTTCTGCCTCTTGGCTTCCCTGGCTTTCTTCCAAGCCTCAGTTCAAAGCCTCCCTTCTGCAAGAGTCCTTTCCTTCCTTCCCATCTCCCAATGTCTTCCCTCTAAGATTATCTCCCATCTTTTTGTTCTGGGTAGATATTAGATATATGTGGTTGTTTTCATATTTGTCTTGCCCCATTAGAATATCTTGGATGTCAGGGACTATTTCTGCCTTTCTTTGTATACCCAAGACTTAGCACAATGCCTAGCACACAGTCGGTCCTCCATAAACTCTTTGGACTTTGTCCAAGGTCACACCTTTGCTCCATAGCAAACCTAAGCCTACTGAAACATGGCCTTCTGTCGGATGTTTTCCCTCTATTCAAAATGTGGTAAGAGTCTGTACTGGATGATGCCATACTGAGATTCAACAAAAATGAAAAGTCAATGTGGGTTATCTAAATTGGTCTATAAGGAAGTCTTTTCTACCAGTCAGTTTCTCCATTCTCCTCATCTTTGTCAGGTCATTATTGAATATATTAGTGATCTCTCCGCCCACCCCCCCCACCCCCAGTTACCTTGTCTCTATTTTGTACTTCTCTGTTTACATGTAATCTCACCTAACAGAAGGGAAGTGACTGTTTCTTTTGTGCCTTTATACACTTACTCTTAGCACAGTGCATAGAGCATAGTAGACAATAAATACTTATTGACTGATCAATTATACTTCAACGTTATGCCCTGAAGAATATACTCAGGGTCTCCTTCTAAATTGATATCTCCTTTGTCTCCTGACTTATTTGGAGCCTACATGAATTTATCCCAGCCCATGAGCCTGTACTAATCTGCAGAGTTGGCTAAATTAATGTGGCTGAGGAATCTTCTATCATTCAGAGTTTCGATATTATTAATTTTTTTGAAACTGCCCAACAGCCCAGGGGAGTCATTTCCCACAGGAAAAAGAGGGGCCTAGAAGCAGCAAAAAAAGCATACACTGTAGGGCGTAACCTGCCCACCCAGACCTTTTCCCAACTTGCCCATTTGCTGGCTGAGGGAGAAATTCCAGTGAGAACTGAATCCACAGAGTTGGGTCACCCGGAGTCCAAGCTCCCAGCCCCATGTCTGGCTTTCCCAGTTGGGTACAACCCACAAACCGCACCCAGCTCTGCCTGGGAATCGGTCCCTTTTGTGTTAGGAAACACGAGCTGACCTGGATTTGGGACTAGGAGTTTCACTTCACACAGGGCTCTTTGTGCCTGGCCTTGGGTTTGCCCATTTGTTCTGGCTGGATGCCTGGGTTCTGCTCACCTGACCAATTCCGGGAGCTACCAATCATTCCACCCCAGAGCTCTCCACCTTTCCTCCCACAACCACCGCCCCACTTTTCCTCTCCAGGATGCAGACAGCCCCCACAGAGAGCAGAGAACTCAGGAAACAGGCTTTCTTTCCTTTGCCAGAAAACATGACCCTGAGAGGTAACTGATGCAGAGAAGTGGGTGTCTCTGAAGACCGTTGTCATGGAGAAGGAAAGGGATCAGGAGGCCCAGGCTAACAAGCTGTAGCAGGCAGGAGGGGATGAGCTGATTAGGGACTGCCAGGCTGTCCTGTACCGTACAGACAGAGCTGCTGTTCAGGAGCTGAGGAGAGGAGAGTTTGGTGAAAACTCCCAGGCATCTACTAACTAGGTGGTATTGGGAAAAAGGGAATCCTAGATTTAAAACTGAAAGGTAGGGACCTTAGAAGGTCATCTGTTCCAATTCACAGCGTTTTATAGGTGAAGAAGCTAAGAACCAGATTGATGAATGAACTTGCTTAAGGGCACACAGTGGCAGTGAACCTGGGATCTCTGCCTCCATGGTACTCATGGTACCAGGACATGTGTCCTGGCCTGGTCTGTTGGTGTGGGCTGAGTCCATAAAGGGCCTGAATGTTTTGAGTATCAAATAAATAAATAGACAGATAGATGAATGAACAAATAAGTAAACTAATAAAGAACTAGATAAATGAGAAATCGAATGATTGTCGGAGCCTTTCTTCCCCCACTGTCTGCTTTCATTATGAATCTATGGCATCTTCTGCTGAGAGCTAATTATATGTTGTATGAAAGAATACGGAGCTTCCTTTTGGTGATTTCCACCACCTCCTCCTAACCACACCCCCATCCCTTGGAGGGTGGGTTTTAAGCACTTCATTTGCCTCCAGAAGCTTCTCCCTGTGTTCTGGGGACTCTGAGGAAGAGAGGCTTGGCTGTGTCAGGGAGAGAGGGGGAAGCCTCCAGAGTTTCACATGCTCAAGGCTGGGCTTTCACTCCCCCTCTGTCTCAGAGCCCCAACCTGCATCCCCGCCTTCCATCTTTCCCAGGGCCTTGGGGCAGGCTACAGACTCTGGGGGCCTCATTTCCCTCTGCCAGGAAATTCAGCTAGCTTCCCATAATGATCAGCTTCACCAGGGTTCTGTGTTGATTATGACAAAGTGAAGAAGGGTTCTGGGAGCATAACATATGAAAGGTGCTATTTTAAGTGCCAAGTATGTTGTCTCTCTGGCACATATCTCCTCTCACTCTCCTACTTTTGCAGGAGGAGAGGGAAAGATAGAATTGGGGGGAAGGGGAGGGAGAAAGAGAGAGACAGAGGGACAGAGAAAAAAACAGAGACCAAGAAGAGAGAGAAGAAAGGGGGAGGGAGGGGAGCACGGTTTTAACTGAACATGACAGGAGAGGAAGCTTACTCACTTAGGAAGATGGGTCCTAGTCAATGCAGGCTGCCATGAGTTGTCATAGATCTTTTGGGGTAACTCTGGTATACTTAGGCAAGTATTTTCATTCCAATGATGCTTCATCTTTCATTTCAAGAGGTTATGACGAATGCTAAGCCCAACAAGTGCGGACAATACTTTGAATCATCATGTCTTCTCAGGATTAAATTTCACCTATTAATGTGCTGGTTAATCACACACCAGTTGGACCATAATGGAGCATATTACAACTCCCTTTTGGCCTGTGTTTAACCACAGCATCTTAGAAAGGCAAGTTCTTCTGGTCCAAGTCTCTGCATCAAGGCAAGATCATATCTTTGGGTGAAGAACTTAGTAACCTTAGATTTTTTCCCCCCTAGAACTTTTTAAATTAAAAAAAAAACAACACAAAAACTGTTATTGAGACCTTGCTTTTCACATCCCAGTCATTTCTGGAAATAACCCATTAAAAATAATTTTTTCTCCTTGTAACAAAGAAAACTAATTAAGCAAAGACACTCAGCACAGGGACCATCACTGGCAATATACAAAACATGGTGCCTTAATAGTCCCCTATTAATTTTTTTCCTAGCTCTTAGTACAGTACCTGGTACACAATAGGCCCTAAATAGAAGTTCTTGTTGAATTGAATTTGCTTGCACAAAAAGTGCTGCAAAGTCTTTAATGTATCTTCCCAATAGTGGAAGGTGAAAAAAAAGAAAAGGGAAAGAACATTTATTAAGTGCCTACTATGTGCCAGAAACTGGGCTGAACAGTTTACAAATATTTGATCCTCACAATAGCCCTGTGAGGGCAATGGCACTTTAATCCCTATTTTACTGAGGAAACTAAGGTTAAGTGACTTGCCTAAGGTTCTGAGGCAGGTTTTGAATTCAGGTCTTCCAGATTCTAGGCCCAGTGTTCTATCCACTGCTCCACCTAGTGGCCTAAATGACTAATCCAAGATTAGCTCCTTAAGAATCTTCTTGGGTGGCTAGGTGGCACAGTGAATAGAGTACCAACCCTGGAGTCAGTAGAACCTGAGTTCAAATGCGACTTCAGACACTTGACATTTACTAGTTGTGTGACCTTGGGCAAGCCACTTAACACCAATTGCTTTGCCTTCCTCCCTCCAAAAAAAAAAAAAAAAGAAAGCTTCAGAGTTGAAATAGTATATCATGTAGCTAGTTCAAATTTTAATGGTATTAAACCTTCACTACAGGCAGGCTTTTCCTTTCCACCCACCAGGGCCTTAGAAATCATCTAATCTTGGGGAGGCCAGGTGGCACAGTGAGTAAGAGCGCCGGCCCCAGCGTCAGGAGACCCAGGATTTGTTCCGGCCTCAGATACTTGGTACCCACACAAAAATAACTGGCTGTGTAACCTCAAGCAAGTTACTTACCCCCAATTGATTTTTTAAAAAAAGAAATCATCTAATCCTACTCTCCCATTTTATTGATGAGGAAACTGAGACCCAGAAAGATTAAATAACTTGTCTAAAGTCACATAACTGGTTAGTGGCCAAGTGAGCCAGAATTAAAATTGATAACTCTACCTCTTTCTGATACTCTTTGTTAGTTGGTGGGGGCTCAGGACATGCTAATTTTATCATATTCCAAATGAAAAATGACTGGGACAATAAATCAACTTCCAGAAATATCCAGTGACTTGTTCTAAAGCTAGATAAAAGTCTTCACTATGTTGGTACAAGCTGAAGGCTTGCTTCATGGTAACAGCAGTCTTCAAAGAACCACAGAGCTGTGCTTACAACAGAGCATTCTGAAAAGCACCTACTGGGTGCAGAGCAATATGCTAGGCACTAGGAGAGACACCAAATTTATGTCAGACATGGTCCCCACACTCATGGAACTTAAGGGGAGATAGGACACTAACAGAGATAGCCATAAAAGCAATATTACATGATGAGTGCATCAGAGTTACAGAAGAAAGCTTGAGGAGACACCTACCTTGCAAGGTTGTTGTGAAGATCAAATAAGATCATATTTGTAAAAAAAATGCTCAGCATAGTGTCTGGAATATAGTAGGTGCAATATTAATGCTCATTCCCTTCTTCTTTCCCATGTTCTTGTCAGCTACCTCACTGATGGCAAAGTATTCAACTTCAAAAGGTTACAAGCCAAGACTAGAGAGAGAGTTGGTGCATGATTTTTTGTTTGCAGATGATTGTGAATTCAATCCATGGAAAAGATGGTATTTCATCTGGGGCATAAAGGGTGAATTAGGACTTTAATTCAATTCAGCAAGCATTTATCAAGCTCCCACCATATGTCAAGCATTCTGCTAGGCTCCAGCGCTGCACAGACAAAAAAAAATAGTCCCTGTCTTCAAGGAGCTTACATTTTATTAAGGAGAAAACCTGTGAATAGAAAATCAAAAATAAATGTAACATGTTGACTCTGGTCCCACTATCTTATGGCCAAGTCTGTTATATATTGCTCCTTTCTCTAGAGTTCTCCAGGACCCCTGGGATCTAAGGAATCTCAACTACATTCAAATGGAGGAACACAATACACAGAAGGGAGTTGAAAAGAGGTTTGGGGGTTGGAGAAGATGTTGGCTAGGAGGAATGATGGTGAAGTCCACAGAGTCATAAACACAGTAAAAAGGGAAGTGAAGCATGGACAGCCTGATCTCAAAATGGACACCCATGGGAAGAGCTAAGCAATGAGAGAAGGGAGGTAAGAAGTTCCCAGGAGCTGAAAGGAGATTCCAGGGTGAGAAGGTGGCTGAGTCACAGTGACAAAAAACATCAAGTCAAAAGCATAGCCAGAAGGGAAATGAAGTATGGCCTGGCTATGTTCTATATCTTTCCCTTTGAGGTAGCTGATGCCTGGAGGTAGAGCACTGGGCCTGGCATCAGAAAGACCTGAGTTCAAATCCAGCCTCAGACACTTACTAGCTGTGTGACCCTAGCCAAGACTTTTAACGTCTGTTTGCCTCAGTTTCCCCAACTATAAAATGAGAACAATAATAGCACGTACCTTGCAAGATTGTTGTGAAGATCAAATTAGATAATATTTGTAAAAAAATTCTCAGCATAGTATCTGGAATATAGTAGGTGCAATATTAGTGCTCATTACCTTCTTCTTTCCCATGTTCTTGTCAGCTACCTCACTGATGGTAAAGTATTCAACTTCAAAGGTCTATAAGCCAAGACAAAAGTGGAGGGAGAGTTGGTGCATGATTTTTTTGTTTGTAGATTATTGTGTGCACTCAATGTAGCCTCTGAAGCTAAGATGCAAGAAAAGTATGGATTGAGTCTCTGCTGCTTGTGCTAATTTTGGTCTAACAATTAACACCAAAAAAAACACAGGTGCTCCAGCAGCCAGCAGCACACCATCCATCCATGGAAACGTTGATTACAGCAAATGGAGAAGGTTCGAATACTGTGGGTAAGTTCATTTACCTTGGCAGTATGCTTTCTAGGGATGTACACATTGACAATGAGGTTGATGCACATGTTGCCAGAGCTAGTTTAGTATTTGGGAGTCTCTGAAAGAAAGTGTAGGAGAAAAGAGGTATTAGACTGACTACCAAACTAAAGGTCTATAGAAGCGTTGTACTGACCTCATTGTTGTATGCCTATGAAACCTGGACAGTTTACCAGCACCATACCAGGAAACTGAATCGCTTACATTTCAGTTGTCTTAGGAAGATTCTGAAGATCACCCGACAGGACAAAATGCCAGACACTGAGGACCTTTCTCAAACTAAACTGCCAAGTATATTGATTTATTTTTAAATTTTTCTATAAAATATACATCATATTATATATCTATTTACATTTATATCACTGTAACACTAAACATCCATTATCTCAGTTGATTCTTACAATAATAATAATAGCTAACATATAGCACTTTCTATGTGCCAGGCCCTATACTAAGCACCGGGAATACAAAAAGAAGCAGAAACTAGCAGTGGGGGGTGGGTGAGCAGGAAAGAAGAGAGAAAATCTGGAACTCAAAAATTTTTTTTTTAAAGCAATCGGGGCTAAGTAACTTGCTCAAGGTTACACGGCCAGTTATTATTTCTGGGTGTGGTGCTGAGTATCTGAGCCCGGATTTGATCCAGGTCATCCCAACACTGGAGCCGGTGCTCTTACTCGCTGAGCCACCTGGCCGCCACTAGGAACTCAAAATTTTAAAAACAAATGTGTATAAAAAAATTATTTTTTTTTTACATGCAACTAGGAAATAAGATATACAGGCACCAGGGTATAGAAATCCATCTTGCCTTACTATAAAGTTGGGGGTGGGGAGGATATAAGAGAGAACAGATTGGGGAAAGGGGTATTCAGTAGGCTAGCTATATTGGGGTGGGGGTAGGGGAAAGATAGGGAGAAAAATCTGTAACTCAAAATGTTGTGGAAATGAATGTTGAAAACTAAAAATAAATAAATTGGGGGAAAAAATAAGCAAAAACCAGTCCCTGACCTCAAGGAGCTTACAATCTAATAGGTCAGACAACATGCAGACAAACATATACAATGGAAGCTATAGCCTTCAAACTCTATGGCAAAGAGTGCATCTCTAATAGGCTGGGCACATTATTCAAATGCCAAATGTACACTTGACTAAAATACTATTTTATGGAGAACTCACAAAAGGCAAGTGCTCACATGGTGGTCACAAGAAGTGATACAATGACATTCTCAAGGTTTCTCTGAAGAACTTTGGAATTGATTTTGAGATATGGGAGACACCGGCACAGGACAACCCGGTATGGCATGCCCTCGTCAAAGAAGGTGCTGTGCTCTAAGAGCAAAGCAGAATTAAAGTGGCTCAAAAGAAATGCAAGATGTGAAAAGTTAGAGAATCCACCTGAAATGCTCACACGGGCTATATATGCCCGACATATGGTAGAGCCTTCCGATCTCATATTGTTCTGTTCAGCCACAGTCAGACAACACTGTACCTTGACTCTAACATAGTGATGTCACTTTGATCCTCTTTGAGAACGAAGGACAACAACCAAGCAACCAACCATTTCCTTCTTCTTTCACATGTTTGTGTTAAGTAAACTTCCTTTAGTAAAATGTTACATGGCTTGTGAGTTTCTCATTTAGTACCATTCTCAAATCTAACCCAATGGACTACCCTGAGTAGGGTTTAGAGCCAACACCCAGAGAGAATCTGCTGGCAATACCACAGCTCTGCAACTAGCAGGAGTATTCCTGTGCTCGGTTCCAATGGTGTGATGAAAGTTCACATGGAAATAAGAGAGCTGGGGCAAGGAGAAGGAGTGAGGAGACGGGAGACAACTGGGAGGGACTTAAGCAGTCCTCCAGCTCAGCCTCTTTTCAGTTCATGAATCCCAGTTACAGTGTCCCTGATAAGAGATCAACTGACTTTTGCTCAATGGAGATATTACCATGTAGCCCATTCCATTATGCAACAGCTCTGATTATTAGAAAATGTTCCCTAATGTGAGGTTGAAATATGTGTGCCTGTAACTCCCAGCCACTGGTCCTAGTTCTTCTGTCTGCTAGATCTTCCATAGGGAACCCTCTTCTGGGCTTCTCATCCACCTTTGGTCTATCCGATTCAGGCTTCTCATCCACCTTTGATCTATCCAATTCACTGAACTCTCCAAGAAGCTGCAGCTGTAGCATGCACAGCAGACACCCCCAGTAAACCATCTCAGCAGACTGGTTAAAGCAGGTTGAGGGTAACTAACAGACCTCAAACAGGCATGTGAAGACTTCCCTGGTCAAATGGACAATTTGTGCCAATGGCCAGGAAAGTGGCTAAAACATGCACTGTGGAGCACATGGAGCTTAGTCAGACACTGAAGACAACAAGGTCATCCACTGCATTCCAGGGCACCTCCAGTTGTCCTGACTTTCATCTTGCCACTGGCCTTCGATGACTTTGGAAGTTGACAACTGTGCAATTCTGCCTCATTTCAGTTATAAGTCGATACCACCCTGTGATATCATTGATCCTCATCAAAAACCAAGGACAAACAACATCTTCCGTAAGATAACCTTTCACACACCTAAAAATAGCTATTATGTCTCCTATAGTCTTATATTCTGTAGGGTAATCATTCCAATTCTTACAACTAAACATAATTATTAGTCTACTTACCCTCCTATTCACCCTACTCTGTATATTCTCAGCTGATCAACATTCCCTCTAAAATGTAGTATGCAATAGTGCAGTTTGGATCTTACCAGGATAAAGCACAACAGGGCTATTTGCCTTCCTGCCTGAACCTTATACTTCTATTAATACTGTCTAAAATTCTATCAGTTATGATCCACCAAAATCTTTAGTTCTTTTTTCATATGAACTGCTTTCTAGATACATCTCCCATTCTGTACTAGAATAATTTATTTTTTGATTCTATGGGTAAGACTGTAAATCTATATCTTTTATCTTATAGTTCTTGTTTTCTCAATGGACTGGGGAAGAGAGTTGGGGAAAATTTGGAATTGAAAATAAAATTTAAAATTTTTTAAAGAAATAAAAAGATAAAAAATAATCCATCCCAATTAAATTTTATCCTTTTAGCTTTAGCCCATCATTCCTAGACTGTCAAGAACTTCTTTGAATTCTGATTCTGTCATCCAATGTATTAACTATCCCTCCAAAGCTTTGTGTCATCTGCAGATTGGATAAATGTTCTTCCTCCAAGTCACTGCCGAAATCATTGAACAGAACAGATCAAGGACAAATCCCTGGGACATTCTGCTTGAGGCTTTTCTCTGGATGGACTTTAACACTTTGATCAACACCCCTAGAGTTGTTAGGGTCTACCTAACTGTCTAGAGACTGGTCTACCAGGTCTAAGCCTGCCTAACTCTACTAGTTTGTAGTATCCAGTTTCTATCTTTCTATCTTAACCCTAATGATATTGTAAGAGACTTGTTCAAATGTCTTGAAATGGGATTTGAACCTATGTCCTTTGGTTCCAAATTCCATTTCTGCTACTTCTGGGGAGTAGCCCAAACATGCCTCAGGAGGAACTGGGTAAACCACCCTTCCGTCTATTCTTTTCTGAACAAGGTATGAACTTCTGAAGTTCTCTGG
Source organism: Petaurus breviceps papuanus (assembly GCF_028583685.1). Lineage (NCBI taxonomy): Eukaryota > Metazoa > Chordata > Mammalia > Diprotodontia > Petauridae > Petaurus > Petaurus breviceps. The sequence goes on along the minus strand of NW_027187460.1, from coordinate 58,976,365 downwards.
TCAAGGCGAACTATTTGACAGGGTATAGTTCTACCTTTTCCCGGATTCTTGTTGCCCCAATAATGCTAGAGTGATAAAGGTCTCATTCACGGAATTGTCAAGAGGAATAAGAAACACAAACTTAACACCATCTAAATGATTAACTTCACTTCCAGTTGGTACAACATTAGCTATCCTGTTGGCCTTTAAAAGGGGGCTACACACAGACTTCTTGATGAAGAGCAAGAGGTTGGTTAGAAATGAGACATGTTGGGGCTGCTAGGTGGTGCAGTAAATAGAGCACTGGCCCTGGAGTCAGGAGGACCTGAGTTCAAATCAGGCCTCAGACACTTAACACAAAAGCTAGCCATGTGACCTTGGGCAAGTCACTTAACCCCAATTGCCCTCCAAAAAGCAAAAAAAAAAAAAAAAGGAGACATGTTGCATATGAGGACAGTGACTCAGTTTCCTGGAGGAGGCCTGTGAAACTAAGGAGATTCTTCCAGCAAATCAAATAGAACCAGAAATGGTAGCAGACAAAAGAAGTAGTGAAATAGCAAAGAATTTGTGGTCCAAGTCAGAAGTCAGCATAATGTGAGGCAGCATCAACAGAATGGAAACAGCTATCGTTGGTCCCTGAACCAAGACAAGTACTAAATCAAGTTGGGAGCTACAGCAGCTGGAGCCAAGGTAAGGTAGGGTACAGGACAATGAGAAGAAACAAACTCGGACCATGCCCTTATTGTGGTTATTACCCTATGCAGATCTAGGAGAAAGGGAACAATTTATTCTCTAATAACCCCTAAATTCTTTTCTTTTGGTGGGGGAATTGTAAAAGGGAGTTAGAATTGAACCCTAGAATTATGTTAAAAGTCAGGAGTGACTATATAGGTCCTATCAGACTGGATTGTTTGATTCTAGCAATTTCAAGTACTTTCCCTCATAAGAGGCCCCTTCCAGGTCAGTACTTTAAATCAGGGGAATTATATTGGTTCTTGAGAAACATGGGGCTCTCCAGGGAATTGGGTCTTAATATCCTAACAACCCTGGGTTCTTTTTCCCTTGTGGAGGAAAGGCCTAGACTGGATTTTAAGGTCTTTGAGGAAGGTGGTAGCTCACTGGAGACAGAAAAGGAATTGTCTTAACTATTTATAGGCTTAGCATTTTTTTTTGGTCAAATTAAAACCTCTATAGTTCATATTTGGTCAGTTTGCATGGGAGCTGAGGACCTCTTTCCCATTTTTTTTTTATAGAGACTTAGGAGATAGATTCTTCTGAATCTCCCAAAGAAAACTATGAGTGATAACAAAACAAATCAAATTCTGACATCTCCAGAAGAAACTCTATTTAGGAGCACAAACCTAACAGATCTGTGAGAGACTGTCCCAAGATTGAAGCCAGTCCATGTGAGCCTGTAAACCCTGGGTTATGCTTACCTACCTGCTTTACCTTGACAACTCACTTATGTCCTTTTAGTCAAAGTTTTCTCATCTAAAAACTTAAGGGTGTTGGACTGTATATTGAAGGTTCTTTCCAGTTCTAAATCCCTGACCTACTGTTTCTATTCATTCCCAGTAGTATATGTTGGCAAAAGTTTCCCCAGGAAGGTGATAATCCGGTCAATGACTTCATTTATTTTCTTAATACTTCCCTGAGGGTGGCCAGGGTAGCCTTAATCCCTTGCTTATTGGAGCAAAAGAGAAAAAGTTATACATTCAGGAGTGTGGTAAGAATCATTTGGGGCCAATACAAGACTCTAGGGTTTCTGATTTTTAGGTCAAGATGTGTCATCCACTAAACCAATGACCTTAATTAGTATTTTCCTTAGCATGATATTTATGCATGTGAAATGTAAGAACATATTTTGTAAAGTATGCATTGTTTGCATTTTCCTACAAAGACTGTGATTCTGAATCTGAGTAAAAAAAAAAAGTTACTAGATTTTTTTTTTACACTTCCCAGCATCTCCAGAGGGCCAATAATAAAACATGTGACCTGTCTCTTGTCAGAGAGAAGATAGACTAAAGGTACAGAATGAAATATACAACTTTGGACATGGTTAATGTGGGAATTTGTGTTGCTTGACTAAATAATAGAATGCAAAAGACAAGAGATCTCTTCAAAAATATTAGAGATATCAAGGAAATGTTTCATGAAAAAAAAGACATGATGAAAAACAATAATGGTAAGGACTTAACAGAAGCCAAAAACATTAAGAATAGGAGACAAGAATACACAAAAGAATACACAATAATAAAGATCTCAACATTACCATCTAGTTACTGATCTAGAGTCAGACTTCCTGAAAAATTAAGCCAAGTGGGCCTTAAGAAGCATTGCTGAGGGATGGCTAGGTGGAGTAGGAGGCTGAAGTCTGGAGGACCTGAGTTCAAATCCAGCCTCAGACACTTAACACTTATTAACTGTGTGACCTTGGGCAAGTCACTTAACCCAATTGCCCTGCCTTCCTGCTCCAAAAAGTTAAAAAAAAAAAGCATTGCTAACAATAAAGCTTGTGGAGGTGACAGAATTCCAGCTGAGCTATTAAAAATCCTAAAAGATGATGTTGTTAAAGTACCACATTCAATATGCCAGCAAATTTGGAAAACTCAAAAGTGGCCACTGGATTAGAAAAGATCAGTTTATCTCCCAATCCTAAAGAAGAGCAATGCCAAGGAATGTTCAAATTCCCAAGCAATTGCCCTCATTTCACATGATAGCAAGGTAATGCTTAAGATTCTGCAAGCTAGGATTCAGTAATACGTATACTAAAAATTACTAGAAGAGTAGGCTGGCTTTTGAAGAGGCAGACGAACTAGAGACCAAATTGCCAATATTCACTGGATTATGGAGAAAACAAAAGAGTTCCAGAAAAAGATCTACTTCTGCTTCATTGAATACACTAAAGCCTTTGACTGTGTGTATCACAACAAAATGTTTCAAGTCCTCAAAGAGATGAGTACCATATCATCTTACTTGTCTCCTGAGGAATCTGTATGTGAGCCAAGAATCAACTGTTAGAAATGAACATGGAACAACTGATTGATTTAAGATGGAAAAGGAGTATGACAAGGCTATAAATTGTCACCTTATCTGTTTACCTTATATGAAGAATACACCGTGCAAAATGCCAGGTTGGATGAAACAAAAGCTGGAATTAAGGTTGCTGGGAGAAATATCAGTAATCTCAGATATGTCAATGATACCACTCTGATGGCAGAAAGTAAAGAGGAATTAAGAAGCTTCTTGATGAGGTAGAAAGAGGAGAGTATGAAAAGCTGGCTTGAAGTTTAATATCAGAAAAAAATGAAGATCTTGGCAACTGGTCCCATCACTTCCTGGCAAACAAAGGGAGAAGAAATGGAAGCAGTGTCAGATTTTATATTCTTGGGCTCAAAGATCACTGCAGATGGCAACTGTAGTCATGAAATTAAAAGACATTCCTTGGAAGGAAATCTATGGCAAATCTGGACAGCATACTAAAAAGCAGAGACATCACCTTGCCAACATAGGTACATATAGTTAAAGCTATGGTTTTTCCATTAACATTGTGTGTTTATGAGAACTGGATTATAAGGAAAGCTAAGCACCATAGAATCAATGCTTTTGAAATGTGGTGCTAGAGAAGACTTTTGAGAATTCCTTGGACAGCAAAGAGATCGAATGAGTCAATACTTAAGGAAATTAATTCAAGCTATTCACTGAAAGGTCAAATACTGAAGCTGAAGTTAAAATACTTCATCTACATAAGAAGATGGGACTCATCAGAAAAGACGTTGATGTTGGGAAAGATTGAAGGCAAAAGGAAAAGGGGATGACTGAGGATGAAATGGATAGATAGTGCCATGGAAACAACAAACATGAATTTGGACAAAGATAGTGGAGGATAGAAGGGCCTGGAATTTTATGGACCATGAGGTCACAAAGAATTGGACATAACTGAATAATTGAAGACAAGAAAAATGCATATTTGCTACCAAAAAAATACAATTTGCTACACCAAAAAATAAAAGGGGAAGAGAATCATTGAAGCATTTTTTTAAATGCAAAGAAAAGATCCAAAGAAAGTTCACAAGGAAATACAGTTAATCATAACATACTCAAAAGTAACATACTGGATTTATTATATATTTCTTTAAAAAACACACCAAAACAAGTTGTAAATGGAAAGATGGTGGTCAACCTCAACAATCAGCTGACCCTGATTAAAATGATAATGAGCTCTGATCAATACATTTGCCATGTAGGTATGAGGTTGGCCTAGTCACCTTCCTCTGTGAGAGGAAGTCTGTCTGGATTAGGTGAGGGACTGGATTGGTGATGCCCTCTGGGGCCTATGTAAAACCATACAGCTATGGGGAATTTGAAAGTGCCTGGCAGCAAAGAGGACAGAACATTTGAACTAACCCCTGAAAGGACTCAGTCTTGGACTCCCTACTCCCTTTGACAAGGGGACCTCATGAACTCTGAAGGATCAAGAGGATTTAGACATTTTCCTCAGCATCTCCAGAAAGGCTGATGAAAGTATCTGCGTTGAGAACACAGACCAGACTTGATGAGAAAGCAGATGCAAGGCTTTACAAAGAGCTCCAGATAAAATTAACATCACACCTAAAGGAAATATCTTGAGGACCAAGTAAAAGGTCTTTCAGTCACTCAGTCAATATGCATTTATTAAGTGCCTACTATGTGCCAGGAGTTGTGAGCTACTAATTTGCCACATTGTGCTAAGCTTGAGCCCACTTTACTGGGGCTCTGTATATATCCGGAGAGAATGTGACACAGATTTTTGTTAGGAATGTTTGCAATAACTATGCCAACTCTACCATTTAATAAATAACCCTTTTCTAGAAGTTAAGTCTATTTCAATAATTTATAACAATCAATAATCATAAGAGGCAGCTAGCTGGCACAGTGGATAAGGTGCTGGGTCTGGAATCAGGAATACTTGAGTTCAAATACTTGAGTCACAGCCTCAGACATTCACTAGCTGTGTGACTCTGGACAAGTACTTAGCCCTGTTTGCCTCAGTTTCCTCACCTGAGCTGAAGAAGGAAAAGGTGAACCACTCCAATATCTCTGCTAAGAAAACCCCTAAAAGGGGTCACCATGAGTTGGACATATCTGAAATGACTAAACAAAAAAACAACCACGAAGGGAAGTATACTGGTGGGAACTCATGAGCTATCCAATAGAAAAAATTCCTCATCCCTCTGAGCTCTGGAGATGCTTTAAGGATACAGAACAACTATGCCCTGGGGACCCAATTGTCAGTGTGAGTGAGAGTTGGAATAGTAATTCCCAAGCATGTGCTATATTTACAAAAGAGATTTTTCAGATCTATGCACAATGATATTTTTTTTTGTTCAACTATATATAGAGAAATACTTATTCTATTTGGTGTTTGCAAAGTGCAGAATACAAACAATTAAATTAAGAAAAAAATACACTTTCCAGGGCCACACAGTGGTAATGACTCTTACTTGACATAAAAAAGAACTGGATCAGAGCTATGGATTGCTGTTTGCTAGAATTTCTACTAACATCACCTGATTTCTTTCTAGCTGTGAGTACATGCTATCCCTGGAATATTCTCCCCATCTCCTTCTTACGTTGTCCTTCTTCTGTAGTCCCTGGTTGCAATCCCCTGATCTTTCAAAATTCATATAAAGCACTACTTCCATACAAAACCTTCCTGATCACCCCTGTTGCTACTGGCATCCAATCTACTGCCCAAATCACCTTGTATTTATATTTTGTATATACTTATAAATGTTCATGTTGTCTCCTCCCTTAGAATGCAAGCTTCTTAAAGGCAGGGAATGCTTTGCTCTGGACTTTGTATGCCCCATGGTTATTATCAGAATACCTGGCACACAGTAGTTGCTTAGTAAATATTTATTGCTTTCTTTTTTTTAATAAGTCAAAGTTCTATTTTACATTCATTAAAGGTGTTTAAAGGAATTCTGTTTTGAATCCTTCTGTAAGTTGAAAAGTATCCTTTACATGTATCTATTATTTCAATTCAGATTTTTCTTATTTTGTATAATATAAGTTCTGGGCTCACTCTTCCAACATCCACTCTTACTGTCATTTGTTTCCTTAGAGGGCATCTGGGTTGTGGGGTTTTCTCATATTACTGTTCACAAACCCCCATCCAGTATGTTCCCCTCCCAGACTGATTTTTTTTACTAGTAAAAGAGGCCATTCTTTGCTTCATTTCTAACCTAGCCTCAATCACTGAATGGGTGTTGCCTCAGTGAAACTGAAACCTGTTAAAGACCTTAGCTTAAAAAGGCCAAAATTTCCCACTGTATCCAGGGCCATCGTCCTGATCTATATATTGCTACTGAACCCAGATGGTTCTGGAGGACAAAGTAAAACTGGTAACTTCACACAGTCCTCCCTCTAATTCACTTGCAAGTCATGGCATCACCTTCCTGATGTCACAGTCCTTTCAAGAAGGGAAGGACAAACAACATTTAACATCTCCCCAATATCAATGAATACCAATTAGCTTTTACAAAGGAATATTTACTATGAAAATGTAGCAAAAAACAAAATACAATAGCTTCTACCCAAACTGGGAGCTCCCTCTGGTGAGTGGACTCAAACTTAAAGTATACTACTGAACCCCAACTCCATCTTCCCCACTGCTTCCTGACCTGGGGAGTCCTTTTCTGTCTTCTCAGAATCTCCACCAAATTCATAGCTGGTGTATGAGTTACTCCCTTATTCAGCAGGTATGAGTCCTTATTTGTCTGAATCAAGGAGGTCATTCCTCAAAACTATTGGGTTTACTAGTCATCTCTGCTACCAACTTCAATAGTTGGACCTTTTATGCTTCTGATATTTCTAAGTTCACAAAGTCTTAACCTGGTCTGTTTCTTCTCTGGGTATTCATTGACCTATGATCAGGAAAGAATAAACACAAGAGGCAAAAAAAACAAAAAAAATAGAGGCACTTTGTGTTCACAGCCACATGGGAGTCAGGTGGGAGAGAGGACTCAATGTTGCTCCCTCACCCGGAGGTCCACGGCAATAGAAGATCAAGAGATTTCATCTGCTTGAATCTTTTGCATGTATCATCAATTCTGGCCCAGCAAACAACTTTAATACAACTCAGATAGCCAATATGAAACCATCAGAGGATACGTGTTCATGCTTTGAAATTTGGAGAGAAAACACCCCGCCATTACACATTTCTAGAAGGCTCACCAAACCTTTATTTGAGTTGACACCAAGAAGGGCATATTGTGAATGGTCTAAGGACTTGGTTATATTGGTCAGTTCCCTCTCACCTTCCATTGCTTGTTTAACTGTTTTCAGTCATGACTAACTCTTCATGAATCCCTTTTTTCCCCTCTTCTTTTTGTTTTTTTTTTAAATTAAATTTTATGCTTATTTTTAGTTTACATCATTTATTTCCACAATATTTTGAGTTACAAATGTTCTTCCCATTTTTCCCCTACCCACCACCCCAAAACATCGATCTCACTGTATACCCCCTCCCCTACTCTGCTCTCTCCTATATCCTTCCCCTCTCCCACCTCTGACTTTCCAGTAGGACAAGATGGATCTCCATCCCCCAGTGCCTGTATATCTTATTTCCCAGTTACGTGTAAAAAAAAAGAAAAATAATAATATATATATTTTTAAACATTTGATTTTAAAACTTTGAATTCCAAATTCCTTCCCTTCCTCCCTCATCACCCACCCTTCCTGGGAAGATAAGCAATTCAATACAGATAGTACATGTGTAGCTACATGAAACATTTCCGTAGTGGATATATTATAAAAGACTGATTATATTCCCCTCCATCCTATCCTGCCTCCCACTTGTTCTATTCTCTACTTTGACCCTGTCCCTTTTCAAAAGTGTGTGCTTTTAACTATCCCCCCCCAACCTGCCTTCCCCTCCATAATCCCTCCTTTCATCCCCTTCCCCCCTACTCTCCTTTAGGGTGAGATACCCTATTTAGTGTGTGTCATTCCCTCCCGAAGCCAAATTCAGAGTAAAGTTGACCCCATTCCCTTTTGCCTTCCTGTTCTTCCCCTCCATTGTAACAGTTTTCCCTTGCCTCTTCTATATGAGATAATTTACCCCATTCTGTCTCTCCCCATCTCCTCTCATTATATTCCTCTCTCACCTCTCAATTTCACCTTTTAAGTATCATCCCTTCCCATTCAATTGATCCTGTGCCCTCTGTCTATGTATACCTGTACACATATATACACATACTTGCATAAGTATTCGTACACCCATATACCCTCCTATATAGACATATATATGTATGTACACACACACACACATATATATACACACACACACACACACACACACATTTATATTCCCTTAAACTATCTTCATACTGAGAAAAGTTTCATAAGTTACAATTATTGGTTTTCCATTTAGGGATGTAAATAGTTCAACTTTTTCCCTGTTTGCCTTCTCATGCTTTTCTTCCTTCTTGTATCTGAATGTCAAATTTTCTATTCAACTCTGGCTTTTTCATCAAGAAAGCTTGAAAGTCCTCTATTTCATTGAATGACCATATTTTCCCCTGAAATATGATACTCAGTTTTGCTGGGTAGGTGATTCTTGGTTTTAATCCCAGGTCCTTTGACCTCCAAAATATCATATCCCAAGCCCTTCAATCCCTCAGTGTAGAAGCTGCCAGATCCTGTGTTATCCTGATTGTGTTTCCACAATATTAAAATTGTTTTTTCTTGGCTCCTTGTAATATTTTCTCCTTGATCTGGGAACTCTGGAACCTGGCTATAATATTCTTAGGAGTTTTCTTTTTGGGATCTTTTTCAAGAGGTAAGTAGGGAATCTTTCAACCTCTATTTTGCCCTCTGGTTCTAAAACATCAGGGCAATTTTCCTGGAGAATTTCTTGAAGGATGATTTCTAGGTTCTTTTTTTGATCATGGCTTTCAGGTAGTCCAATAATTTTTAAATGATCTCTCCTGGATCTATTTTCCAGGTCAGTGGTTTTCCCAATGAGATATTGCATATTGCCTTCTATTTTTGTCATTTATTTGGATCTGTTCAATAGCATCTTGATTTCTCAAAAAGTCATTAGCTTCCATTTGCTCCAATCTAATTCTGAAGGAATGATTCTCTTCAGTGAGCTTTTGAGATTCATTTTCCATCTGGCAAATTTGGCTTTTTAAGGCATTCTCCTAGTTGGCTTTTTGAGCCTCTTTTGCTATTTGAGTTAGTCTACTTCTTAAGGTGTTATTTTCTTCAGTCAGGTTGTTGACTCTCTTTTAAAGATTTTCTTGCATCATTCTCATTTCTCTTCCCAATTTTTCCTCCACTTCTTTTATCTGGTTTTCAAAATCCTTCTTAAGCTCCTCTATGGCCTGTAATCAGTTTGTATTTTTCTTGGTAGCTTTTGGTGCAGGAGTTCTAACTTTGTTGTGTTCCTCCCATTCCATGCTTTGATCCTTTTTGTCCCCCCAAAAAGGAATCCAAAGTCGGATTGCTGTGCTTGCTTTGCTTCCTTTGCTTGCTCATGTTGCCACTCAATTACTTAACTTTCGAGCTTTTTGCCACAGTAGAACTCTGCTTCCAGAGGAGAGAGCTTTGTCCCAAATCACCTGGGTTTTCACAGTTGCTGAAGCTATTAGTTGGGTGCCCTCTCTGAAGCCTCCACAGGCTCTGGCACCTGGTCACACACCTCAGGATCTCCACCCAAGACAGTGATCCAGATCCAAGCAGGTTAAAGCAAGAGCAATGACCCCTCAGACTGGTCACTTGGTCCCCCTCAGATCTGTAGGCCCAGAGCTCTGAAGCAGCCATGGGGTAGCAGCATGGCCACTGTGCCTCAGCCACTCTCCCTTTAGGTGTAGAGGCTGGACCGCACTCTCGATTGCCCTGTTCCCAAAGTCCACACTAACATTTTACTTTGCCTTTGGCATTCATGACCCCTTTTTTAGGGGTTTTCTTGGTAAAGATACTGCAGTGGTTTGCCTTTTACTTCTCCAGCTCATTTTATAAATGAGGAAACTGAGGCAAACAGTGTTAAGTGACTTGCCCAGGGACACATAGCTAGTAAGTGTCTGGAACTGGATTTGAACTTAGGTCTTCCTAACCAGGGGACCCTATTAGCTCCCATTACTCTTGCTTAAAGTAAGCAACATTTGTATTGATAGTGCTTTAGTATCCACCTATCAGAAAAAGGAACCCTGAGACCTGAGGTTCAGGTCCATCAGTTAAGATTTAGCACAAGGTCAGAATCCAAGGTCAAACTGTAGAGCAAAAGGGGAAATAGAAGTTGGAGTCTGGTTATCAAGTTCAAGTTAGAAACACAGAGACCAGGATCTAGGGAGAAGCAGATGATATAAACAGGAAGCAAGAGGAGGAACATGGGGGTCTGAGTTAAGTTCATGGAGCACAGAATGTTAGAGTTGTAAGGTACCACAGAGAGCAAGTAATCCAACTCCCACATTTTACAGGCAAGGAACCTGAGGCCCAGAGACTTACCATGGATTGCTGAAAGTCACAGGTATAGTGACTAGAGTTTGCAACTAGAATCTAAGTCTCTTGGCCCTCACTAACCCTTGTATCGAAATCAGAAATATAGAAGAACAGAATCAATTATATTACAAGATCAAGACTATAGGTTTAGAGATGGAAAGACCTTACAGACTAACTGAGGCCCAAAAAGTTTAAGTCACTTATCTACTTACTTAGTAAGTGCCTGAGGCAGGATTTTAAGCCAGATCCTCCTGACTCCAAGTCCAGTGAACCATCCATTATTGCTGATGCTTCCCCTCAAAAAAAAAAAGTTTGAAAAAGGAATATGCGTGGGTCAGGAATCAAACTCTAGCCTCACAGGAGAGAATTCTACCACTGAACCACCCATTTGGTCAGAGTCAGAAAGGATAGATAAAATCCCTAGATCACAGGTAGGAAGAAGTGAGCCAGTATCACAGAAGAGAATGTAAGTGAGGTCTTAACTATTGACTTCATCTTCTTGGCACTGAGGCATCCTTCTCTGACAGATCCTGGTTCATAAGTTAACTTCCATTGGTCTATCAAGACTTCTTTCCTCAAAGGATGCCAATATAAGATCTGAAATCTTCCACAATCATCTCTTCCATGAGGAGATTTAACTTCCAAGTCCTGCTTTTTACTAATCCATGACTGGATTTTGCATCTTTTCCCTTCAAATCTTAGTAAACAGAAATCTTAGACTCCCTCCAGCTATCATTTTGTTAACACTTTACTAGAAAGTAGACATTGCCTCCCCCTCCCAGAAGTTGGGCTCCTTTGGCCTAAAAAATTAATCTGAGTTATGCTGGATTTACAGAAATGAAACCACCTAAGCTCATGTTTGGGGAAAAAGATTTCAGATGCAATTTTGACCCATTGGTTGTTGGTGGTGGTGGTAGTGGTGTGTGTGTGTGTGTGTTTAAGTCATGTGAAACAAGTCACCACTCAGACATCAGCCAAGTCTACTCAGACAAAGACACTCCCCAAATCTAGAGGAAGGTTTTTGCCTTGTGCCTAGACTCCCAGAATAGTTGGCATCAATCTGGCTACAAGTGCCTTTGAAAATAACAATATGATGTAACCCAGAAAGAGTCAAAATTAATTCCAGCTGTCAGATTAACCAAATGACCAGCAAAGTCTTACACAGCCTGAGGGACTGGGGGAAGGGAAGGGGAGGGGGAAGAAGAGAATTAGCAATGAAAGGAAGGAAACCGATGGCTGTAGTTTGTCCTTTGTTTCTCTACATCCTCTGTTTCGCTGTGGTTCTTTTCCGTCTCATCCTTAGGTTGCCTCTTAGAAAATCATGGAAACATATTAGGAAACTGAAAGAAACTTCAAAGATGTCACTTAATTAGTCACTAGGTTGATAAGCATTTGTTAAATGCCTACTGTGTGCCAGGAATTTTACTAGATCCTGGGGATACAAAAAGATGTAAAAGGACAGTCCTTAACCTCAAGTGGTGCACAGTCTAATGGGGGAGATAGCATGCAAACAAATATGTACAAACAAGGTACATACAAGAAAAATAAGAAATAATCTACAGAGGGAAAGTATTAGAATTAAAAGGGAGATGTCCTGTAGAAGGTAGGGTTTTAGCTGGGATTTGAAGGAATTCAGGAGGCAGAGGAGATGAGGAGAGAGAGCATTCCAGGTATGGGAATCAGCCAGAGAAAATGACTGGAGCTGAGAGCTTGTCTCATTTGAGTAATAACTAGGAGACTAGTGTCACTAGATTGAAGAGTACTGCATTTGGTAGTGAGTAATATGTACAAAGACCAGAAAAGTGGGGATGGAGGATGAAGTCATGAAGGGCTTTGAATGCCACAGGATTTTATATTTGATTTTGGAGGTAATAGGAAGCTACTGGAGTTTATGGCATATAAGGATAACATGACTTTGATTAAAGAAAATCACTTTGGCAGCTTAAGAGAGGACAGACTAGAGTTGGAAGAGACCAGAGGCAGGCAGACTATATTGTAATAGTCCAAGCATGAGGAGATAAAGGCCAGCACCAGAGGAGAGGAGGTATTTTTGAGAGATGTTGAAAAGGTGAAATCTATAGGCCTTGACAACAGATTGGCTATGGGGGATAAGGTGTTGAGGGATTATCAATATGTATGTTGAAGTCCTCTGGTATGAGGATAGGAACTAGAGAGGTGAGAAAGATTGAGAAAGAGTCAGGTACTGAACTCACTGAGGAAAGAAGAAGAGTGTCCGACAGTAGCTACCAGGATTTTGACTGGGTGGAAGATTGGACCTCAAAAGAGCAGAGGTTGCTGAGTGATGGTAGTAGGGAGAGAACTGGGAAGTGGCAATGGAGAGCAAAGAGTATTCTAACTTCCCCACAAGTGAAAGTACAGCTAGTCCTGAAAAGGGTGTTCAGGAAGACTGTGTCATCAGGGGAAGTCAGGTCTGGATGATAGGCAGAAGACAAAAGGAGTGGGAAAGGAAAAGATGTACAATGAAATCAGGCTTGCTGTCTATGGACCAGGAATTCCAGAGAACTCAGTGGAAGGAGTGGGCAGTGTTTGGTTGGGACTTTGGGATAGGTGGTTTGCGGAGGATGGGAATAAGTAATTGGATAGCTGAGGATGGGGAATAGATTTGGATGAGAAACTACAGGGGTTCAGAATTACTGCAATGTGTGGGGAATGACCAGGAGCGTACTTATTAATTGTTAAATCCCCGCCTCCAGGAATGGTTTAAAGTCGCTCTGGAAGCATCATGGCTTAGCAGAAAGAGGCATGGTCATAGAGAGAGAAGGCCCAAGTTTGAGCCCCAGCTCTACAACCTATAGCAGGATAAAAATCCCTTATACAATATTGTTGATGAACGGTCATCTTGCCTTTGCTCAAAGATGAACCATCTATTCTTTTTTTTTTTTTACTTTTTTTTTGTCTTTATTAATTTGTTTACTTTTAGTTTACAAGATTCAGTTCCACAGTCCCTTGAGTTTCAAATTTTCTCCCCCTCCCTCTGAACCATCTACTTCTGAGATGTTCCATCTTTCTAAGCCTTAATTGCCTCATCTGAAAAATAGAAATAGTAATATGTGCACATTATTTATTCTTAAATGTAATTTTAAAATTAATGACTTAAACTACTTAAACTTAAAATCTTAAACGTTGTATAGAAGTGGGAGTTGTTATTAATATGGGCACCCGCCACTCACTCATTTTACAATCTCTTGCAATCTGGAGTATGACTATATCTGTCTAATGAAATGGCTTTGAAAAACAATGTCTTAATTGATCGACCCAATAGGCATTTCTTGGTCTGCATCCTCCTTGAGGTAGCGTGGTTTAGTAGGACAGGAAGATGGAATCAAACACTATGTCTCATATTAACTATATGACCATGAGAAAAAACACTATCTCTTGATCAGTTTCCTCATTTGTAAAATGGGAATAATAATGTTTGTAGTTATATACCTCATAGGATTGCTGTAAGGATTAAAGCCTGTAATTGCTTCTATGAGGGAGAATGAGACTGACAGATCAATTGATTTTTTATGTTCTGAGCCACAACGGGTTAAGCAGTTTAGGTGTCTACAAGAAGTCCGGCACCAAGATGATGAATGGGAGGGGGGGCACCAGGCTATCTAAGGGGTTGAATCAGAACAAGTTGGAAATAGAATAGGCCAAAGTTCCCATCCCCACTCTTCCTCATGCTCCCTTGGACTTTTCCATCATGCCTTTCCATCACTGCTATTTCCATCATGCCCCTCATCATCCCGAAGGATCTCATCACCTCTGCTCACACCTCTACAATACCTTCTGTTTCTCTAATTGGAGGGTGTAGCAATGAGTTCCTCCAAAAATTTCCTTTTAAGGCGGGAACCCAGGCCAGCCATCTCTTCATTTCCCATATAGCTGCACTCCTTTGGATTTCTCCATCATGCCCCCACATCACCATACCTCTCCCATCTCTTCTCAGCTTCCTTTTGTGTGTTGTCTTCCTCCATCAGATGAGGGACTGTCTTTTTTTCATTTGCATCCCTAACTGCTTAACACAGTACCTGGCACATAGCAAATACTTAATAAATGCTTATTAGCTGACTGACTGGCCATGGCTATCAGTGGTGGGATTGGTCTGCAAGTGGCCAGTGCCTGGGTAAGATACAGAGACCCTATCTAAAAACAATAACAAGATGCCCATTTATCATTCCAGGTGAATTTAAGCTCCTTAAGGCCAGGGATAGTTTCATTTTGTCTTCATATTTTCAGCTCCTAGCATGGTGGCTTTCACAGAGTAAGTAAAGTGTCTTTGAATGGATTAAATGGAATAAGCAGGTGAGAATCAGTCCAGTATTCTCAAGCTCATACAGTCTCATTCAATGGCCCTTCCCAGCTAGAGAAAGCAAATCAACAAGTCAAGTCTAGAAGTATTTAAATCGAGGGAACACAAATTGAAGCAAAAGAAAGAAAACCTCACGCTCCAGGAGTTTTCATTATAATAGGGGAAACTAACACATAAAAAGAAGTCAAAACACAGGAGAAATATGTAGGTATCTAGAGTAAGGAGGTAGAAAAAGTAGGGGAAGGGGGGAAGAAAATCCAGGGGAGTCAGGGATGCAGCTTGGAGAGGAATGAAGACATGGGACCCCCTTTAAAAGGAAGTCTGGAAAGAATCGGGTAATTGGAAAGAGAAGATGCAGAAGTGAAGAGTACTTGTAGTATATAAAGTTCAAGGTTAGAGTGAACTTCTGGGGTGAAGAGGTTTCTGGGATATTATAGAATTTTGTAGTTGAAAGTGATCTTAGACCAGGTCCCGGATACCAGCCTTCTTCAGTCCTTTTACCCCAAATCCTGTACCATTGGGTGTGTTTGGTTGTTTTCAGTCATGTTCAACTCTATGACTCCATTTAGGATTTTCTTGGCAAAGATACTGGAGTGGTTTGTCATCTCCTTCTCCAGCTCATTTTACAGATGAGGAAACTGAGGCAAACAGGGTCAAGTGACTTGCCCAGAGTCTCACAGTCAGTAAAATTTGAACTAGGGAAGATGAGTTTTCTCCAAGCTATCACTCTATCCACTCTATCTACTTCACCACCCAACTGGCCCTGTACCCTTAGCTTTCAGTAATTCTTCCTACACTCTCTATTCATTACAAAAGAAAAAAAATTATAGAATTTGCCATGCACACACATATCTGAACTACATTAATATTTCATATAGAAAACTATCCAGTACATAACATTTTCCACTAACTTTTGGGATATTTTAATAGGATAATGTAGTTATCAATATTTCTCATACTCCCTTGATAAGCTTTTCATGTCCCCTAAGGGTACACATACCTATTCCTGCCCTAGATAATAAAAAGTCCAAGTTCCTCATTTTACAGGTGAGGAAACTGAATTCTAGCAAAATTGTGACTTACTTGACAAGTTTTCCTTTCAAAATTATTTCCCATTCTTCCCTTTCTCCCTTCCTTTTTTTTCTTTCTCCCTTTCCCTCCCTTCCTTCCTTTCCTCCTTCTCTCTGTCTCTTCCTTCCTCCTTCTTTCCTCCCTTCACTCCTTTCCTTCCTTCTTTCTTCTCTCCCTTTCTTCCTTTTTCTTCAATTGAATATACTCCAGAACATAAGATTTTCCCTCAAGGGATTTCATTGTAAACTCTGTAGTAGGCAGCTTAATGAATATAGGGGGAAAGGGAGAGGAAAGAATCATAGATGGTCCAAACACACTAGCTAGCATCTCTTTGCTTTTTCTTCTGGGTTCCCTTTGTCCTCCACTCCTTGAAATCTTCCCTTAAATGCCAGGCTAGATTAATAATTCACTTGAGTGACTCTTTAGCAGATTGCATTGTAGACAGCCAACAACAGACAAATTATTTATTAGCTTAGAATGGGATAAGTCCCCTTCCCGATCCCAGCACAGTCTGCAGTGTAGAAGTCTGAGCTTTTGGAGAAAGGTGATTTGGGTTAGGCACTGGTATTACTCCAGGTCCAAGGACCACCAAGCAGGTTGGGCAAATTCCCAGAGTCTAAGACGCACTAGGTGGAGTTTCCAAGAGTGCCAGGGAACAAGGTTGCTGTCTCTAGAGGAAAAGAGTAGCTAACCTACAGTCAAATCCCCTAGAGTGCTGTGGATCTTCCAATCCTCCCATTCTTTTCCTCTCTCAGAATCCTGATTTCAGGGATCTCCCACTTTCAGTCTTGGGCAAAGACCTCAGAGGTCTCCTCCTTGCAGCCATCGTGGGCCCTGCCCCTAAAACCTACCCTGCCACCAGTGACACTGATGTATTGTGTGGTCCTCCTGGATCAATGATGGTGCAGAGACTGCAGGAAGGGAGGAAGGGTGTCTCTCTCTCTCTCTCTCTCCCCTCCCTCTTTTTTCCTCTCCCTCTCGGTCTCTGTCTCTTCCCTCTCTCATCTGTCAAGCCCTGGCCAGGTTAGGTTTCTGCAGGTGGTGTCCACCCACCCTCCTTCCTTTCCCCCAGCAGTGTGACTTCTGGTAAAGACTCCCAGCTTTGCCCTTCCTACCACCCACGCCCTCCCTGCCCTCCCCCACCTCGGCCCTCGGGCAGCTCTTTCTCCCAGGCCCTGGCAGCCCGCACAGCTTCGGAAACTGTTGACTCAGAGGGCAGATGGGCGGCCAGGGGCTGATGTCAGTTTGGAGATTGGCCATCAGGGAGTGGAGAAGGAGGGGAGAGGGAGGGTTGGGGGAAGTCTCGGGGAGGAAGGGAGGAGAAGGGGAGAGGGTGGGGAGGGAAAAGGGAGAGGAGAGGCGGTGGCCAAGCTCCCCACCCCCCTCCTCTCTGAAAGACTCTGGGAACTAGGCGGGGGTTTGGGCTTGGTGTGGCTCCTCTGTAGACCGTGACTCACGGTGCGTCATCAGAACAGATGGCAGGAGCCACCAGTATTTCTGCTGACTCACCAGAAAGCTGGGCTCAGAGCTGTCTGCGGGTGTGGGGGTGTCAGGGGAACAGGCCCTAGGGCAGGAGGAGGGAGATGGGAAGACTAAAGGAGAAGAGTGGTATTTGAAGGATGCAGGACTGGAAAGCACCCTCTAAGCAATCCCACTCCCAGGTTCCTTTTCCTGCAAAGAACCTACTAGAGAAAATGTCTCAGAGGAGAGGGTGTAGGCCTCTCACAAGCCAGCACCAGTCAGATGAGGCCTGAGAAAACAAAAGGAGGAAATGTGTCCTAGGAAAACAGAAGGCCCCAAGGCTGCTCTGAGAGAAAGAGAGGAGGTCTCTTGGGGCTCCTTGACCTTGACCATGTCTGGGGGAAGTACAATCAGCCCTGTCTAGAGGGAAGGGATTGGGAATTATCCTTCAGGAGAATTACTACCTCTGTTCAGTTATCAAAGGAACAATCCACTCAAAGTTACGAGACCCTATTTTGGATTTCTTGAGATTGTGTGAAGGGGGTGATGTGAACAGGGGAGGGTATGGGCCTGATCCTGTACTGTCCTCAGTAACAGAAGTTATTGGTGAAAGCGTTAAGGATCTTGACTCCTTTAAACATAGCTAAACCTGTTCTCTTTGGCAGGGGTTGCTCTCCTTCAAGAGAGGCTTGCTCAGCATTGTGGCCTGAATTCAAAACAATTTAGTTAATGTAGAAAGACTAAGCAGGATCCATGCTGTGACCTTCCCCACCTACCACTGGTTCTGTGATAACTCTCTGACCCCCATCTTGGATTCTGATCTGTCATTGGGGCACCAGAGTGAATTCCTGTCAGTTAAAGGGTAGTTGAGAAGGGAGAGGAGGGAGGGGGAGGGGGATTGATTGATTCTTTGTCACACTTACCATGTACTACAACTAGCAAAATCTACGCAAAGAGAAAGACTGTGGTTGGAAGACTTAATAATAGGTTTAGGTCTCAGAGCCAGAACTGACATCAGGAAATCCACCCCTCTGCCAACCCTTCCCATCAGTCCCCAGGCTCTCAAATCATCACAATTCCCTGGCAATTCCCAGAACTTTTCTATTATTTTAAATTAGGTTTTAATCGACATATTTTGTTTTCACATTTTTAGATTTCCCTCTGTCCTCTTTTCCCTCCCAAAGAGTCATCCCTTATAACCATGAATTTTACCTGTCCTATTATTAAAAGAGATTCAGGCAAGCAATTCATCCACCTCCCTCAGCAACTGGCTGCACTTTAACATAATAATTGTCATATAAATAGGACATTACAGAGATTATCTTATTTGATACTCACAATAGTCTTGTGAGTGTGCTAAGAGTTATTATCCCCATTTCATAGAGAAGTAAGCACAGGTTCCCAAGTTAAGTGATTTGCCTGAGGTCACATAGACTGGTTAGTGTCCAGTCAGTACAGAAACCAGCTGTTTCAACTCCAGCTGCACTCCTCTGCTGAATGGCCATTGCCTCCTAACACAAAGGTAATAGACACAAATAAGAGATTTATGCTTGCAAGTTATTTGGCAATTTTTTCCTGAGTAATATATTTTTTCTGTGAAGAGAAATAGAAATCTTCCTTGCTTTTTGTACAAGGAAGAGGGATGGGAAGGGAAAGTCTCTGAGCTAGTCATCCCTGAGAAAACTTAAGAGGTGAGTTCTCTTTTAAGAGATTTACAAGCTCAGTCCACTTGATGGTTCTGTGAATAAATAACCAGACAGGAGGACTAGTTGACAGGGAGGCTAATATGGGCAGCTTTACTTGTTGAATCTAAATCAATCATCTCTAGATTCACAATGTGGGATCAGGCCTACAAACAAAGTATAGTCTCTATTTTTAAGTGTATAAACCCTCAGTGACTTTAGCCCTGGGACTGCCAAATAAGAAATAATTCTAAGGAGACTCTGGCAAATCTCCAATTATGTTTCTATGAAGCTGATGAAGATCTCTCTCAAGTGACTACCAAGGCATTAAATTGATGACCAAGCCTCGTATTTATTTCTAAAAAACTAGTTTGGTTCCCAAGAATCACTGACCTTGGGACTAGATGTAAAAGTTGTATATAAAGCCAAATAGAACTCCATTAGCAGGAAAAAAAAGAAATTTCATTTCCAAATATACCTTGTCCAATGTGTCTGCTCAGGCTTGTAACATACAATGCACTACTCCTTTCTTACATACACATTTTATTTGCTTAAAGAGACACAAAATGGACATTTTATGTGAAACACTAAGAAAAACAGGTTGAGGAGAAACAGACTAGGCTAAGAGAAAATGCAGCTTCTCAGACACAAGTTCTTGACAGGAGATTTCTGAGTGGACCAGAGAGAAGACAGGCATGAAATACTGACTGATCATAGAGCTGGCTTCAGTGCATTGTTTCCCACAAGCCAATTTGAATGTGACTTTTCCCAAGATTTTGGAGTTTATTGCTAGGGAACTATCAATGAATTGTTTAAGGATTGTGATGTTACTGTATAATAACTATCTGTGTCTTCTGACAGAAATATATTTTGGAGTTTCTCAACCTAAGTTGAAGATAGGTCATTACACATGAGGTGACCCTGATTTGAGACAGCTGAAGCCAGATCAAAAGATCAAGAGTCAGCAACCAAAGGAGCTTATCATAGGGGAGAGATCAGAGAAATCTTCAAGAGAACCTACTTACAGAGATGAAACATCAGAAGACAGAAGAAGAAAAAAAAAACACAGAAGCCTAAGGATCTAGAAAACTGCTGGATCTGAGAGGCTGATGGGAACTGAGCGTGTCTGACAGAGGCACTGCTGTTGCTGTGGAGAGCTGATCTGATTAGTAGAAAACTTTGTTGTTTGAAAGAACTGATTAGAACAAAAAAGAAACATCTTTCTGGTTGAAATACTTGCTGCCTGGGAAAAAGGTAACCTCACTATTTAGCATCATCCAAAATTGGTATTCTTTTTTTTTTTTTGGAGGGCAATTGGGGTTAAGTGACTTACCCAAGGTCACATGGCTAGTTTTTGTGTTAAGTGTCTGAGGTTGTATTTGAATTCAGGTCCTCCTGCTCGATTCACTGTACCACCTAGCCACTCCCAAAGTTGGGATTCTTAACCCTTCTTGTATCATGGTCCTTTAGATAGTCTGGTGAAGCCTATGGATGGACCCCTTGCTCAGAAATGCATATAAAAAGATAAATAGGATTAAAAGGAAACCAATTATATTGAAATATGGTTATCAAGATAATTTTTACAAGGAAGTTCATGGATCTATAGCTTGAGAGAGGAGAAACCCCTTAAAATCTTGCCTATATTGTTCTTTACTTCTCCCTATATGTTGAGAGAGAGAAAACTCCTCAGAGACTAGAAAGAGCAAAACCTGAACAGTTTTTTCAGATGCTAAGACTAATGGGAACTTCTCATTGAAAGAATGTCATGCTTCCTTGGCTTCTAGCTAAGGAACCAGAACTGGGAAGTTCTAGTCTCAAGGCTCTTAGATAACAGTTTAACACTTCAGTGACCTAAGAGTAGCAGAGCATGGTTTTATCTAGCAAGACAGTAGACTCTCAGAAAAGTAGAGGTCTCAGTCAACAGGTAATGCATGAGACAGACTGCTCCCTAGAAAGACCACAAATGTCCAGGCTATAGTACAAAGTCATGACTAATCCATTGCAAGTAGCAGCAATTCATATTTCTTATACATACATACAAACATAGCCTTATTGCTATGCTTTTCTTTGTGACTTACTCCTCTTCTTACGCCCATGAACAGCGGGTGCAAAGAGGAGAAAATGACCAAGGTTTATGGGTAGACTATCATGTTTGATTATTTTGACTTCTATTTAGTAAATATTATACTATTCTTATTCTTGCTTTATAAATATTTCACATTTAAGAATTGATAGGATCATTGTGACTGGTTTGTATAAAACAGAAAAATGTTGGTAAGGACTTAGTAACTAAAGTACTAACTTAAGAGATGTATTTTCTCCACATTGTAATGGGAATCTGAAGATCTTCCTTGCCCCTTGGCCCCTTGATAGGCTTAAGTGAATCTGAGAACCTTCCCAGATTAGAAAATATACTCTGCCCCCTAATTGGCTGAATGTGGTCACATGGAGCCTGTGGCGGGAGGCTTGTTTTTCAGGAATGCCCATACCTTGTTACTTTGTGATTGGTCAGTGGGTCAAGAGGGTTGTGACATTTTCTGACCCAGGCTATATATACCCTGATGTGAGGTTTTGCTTTGGGGCTCACTTTGGGAAGAGTTGTGTGATTTGGCCAGATGAGACTCTGGACAGCCTTGAGCCCCCAGGCCTTAAATACCCACATGTTGGTGCTTCCCTCTCTGGTAACTAACTAGGTATGGATGTAATGGTCAGACAGCTGGAAGCCCTGTATGCTTAATTGTGTTAGTTTCTGTTGTAACTTCTGTTTGTATTCTGTGAAGTTCAGGGTGCTGACTTTTTCCCCTGAGCTAGGTAAATGATATATGTTTGATTGATTAAAGTAAGATTGTTAACCCATTTTGAGTTGCTTTCCTTTACAAAAGCAGATTGAAGAACCTGTGCTAGCAGCCATCCTGTGTATGCTAGGGTGCTTGCTGCTACACATACCAACTCTACCTCTAGGACCCTAAAAAATGGGTAGTAGTCATGTAGCTACTGATGGTCATCCCCCTGCCTCCAAGAAAACTCCCCAGACCTGCCAACTTGAATGCAGGTGAGTGTGAGTAATCCAGTCCAGAGAGAAGTGCTGGATGCTACACTGAATTGTCTTACCCTATTATATGTGCTATTGAACTCTATTAAGTAGGGAGGAGCCAGAATTTCCCTGACCAAATATCTCATTCACTGTAACTGTCCAGGCTTATAATTCATGCTAATGTCTTATTTCCTTCTCTTTAATTTGCTCAGGTTGAAGTAGCCACCTTTTGTGAATTTATTCATTCACAGAGGATGAGATCCAGTAAGGATAACTTTAGAAACAGAAGGCCAGGGTTTCTACTTTTGCTATGACCCTTATTCATAACTTGCAGGAGAGTCACTGACTCTCTCTGCCTCAGTTCTCCTGACTGTCACCCCCTTTCTTCTTGCTCTTTGTCCTTCATGACATCTCTTTGCAGGGAAGAGTATCTTATATCCTCTGTGGTGAGATCTTCCTAGGTGTCTCCATTTGAGGAAGTACCCACAACAGCCATTCTCACTTCTAAACTGGCTCAGCTTTTGATTCTCTGGACTAATTTTCTACCTTGTCCAGTTGGGACCCTCTTTCCTCCCAATGCCCTCCGGTATTTCAACTTCCTTTTATGTGTTGTCTTCTTTTATTAGTATATAAGCTTCCTGAGGACAGGAACTGTCTTCTTGCTTTTATTTGTATACCCAGCTTAGTTAGCCCAGTGTCTAGCAACTAGTAAACACTTAATAAATGTTTTAATTCAATCTAACAGCAAGGTGGTACAATGGATAGAGAGCTAGGTATGGATTCAGAAGGATCTGTGTTCAAATCTGTTTTCAAACACTTACTGCATGTGTGGTGCTGGGCAAGTCAATAGCCTCTGTTTGCCCTGGTTTCCTTTTCTGTGAAATGGGGATGATAATGGTACCCACCTCTCAGGGTTGCTATATGGATCAAGTGAGATGATATTTGAAAAGAGCTTAGTATAGTTCCTGGCATCACGTAAATGGGTACCTTCATTTTATAAATATGAGAGCTGAGGATACCCAGAGTTATAAGGCGATTTGCTAAAGGTCATACAAGGGACCAGTGGCAGAGCCAGAATTTGAACTCACATCCTTTGCTTCCAAATCTGGTTCTTTCCCTACTTATTATGCCACATTTTGGAGGAAAACTAGATGGTTCAGTGGATAGAGTGCTGGGCCTGGAGCCAGGATGACTAAATCTGGCCTCAGACACTTACTAGCTGTGTGACCTTGGGCAAGTCACCTAACCTTCTTTGCCTCAGTTTCCCTCTTCTGTAAAATGAGCTGGAAAAGGACATGGCA
The DNA here is from genome assembly GCF_028583685.1 of Petaurus breviceps papuanus. Lineage (NCBI taxonomy): Eukaryota > Metazoa > Chordata > Mammalia > Diprotodontia > Petauridae > Petaurus > Petaurus breviceps. The sequence continues at coordinate 58,953,031 of NW_027187460.1, read as the reverse complement.
AACCCCTCTAGCATCTCTGCCAAGAAAAAACCAAATGGGGTCACAATGAGCCAAACACGACTGAACAAGACCACACCACATTTTAATTTGCAATGAGAACGCCCTATGAAAATGCCCCTTCACAATTGAATGCTTCCTGGGGTAAAGAGAGAGGGAAGGGTGCAGGAGGGAAATGAAATCCTTTCTCCTAGCATCCCACCTCCCACCACAACCCCGGGGTTCCTCTGGCTCACCACAACTTCAGAAGCTAACCAGGCACCTTCCCATTGAAAAAGAAGTTAAAAAAAAAAAAAGCCCCTGCTCCCCTTCAAAGCCTTAGGGTTTCTCTCTCAGCAAGTCACAGTAGAGAGGACAAGACTTTGTCTACCAGATTCTATGGGAGTGAAGGAGATGGAGAAAAAAGAAGAGGGGGCCGGAGAGGAGAGGAGGAAGCCACCCTGCCTCCTACGTCCAATTAGCCTCGGCTTCCAGGGAGGCTCCTGGAGAACACCAGGTGTTGCTGTTAGGCTCTCCCTCCTCCTCCCTCCTCTCCCTTCCGCGGCCCCAGCTCGCTCTTGTGTTTTGAGGCTGCAGTCTCCCACCCTCTCCCTAGATTCACTGTAAACTGTGTTGTAGGACTTATTCTCCTCACCCCCGCAGCGCCCTGCTGAGTGGAGGAGTGTTGAAACCCTGGGGAGGGGAGAGGAAGCAGGAGCCTAGAACAGGTGGGCTTGCGCGTGGGGGTGCTGTGCCTGACGTTGACACACACGCATACACGCGCGCACATGCACACACACACATATGCACACGCACGCACGCATCTCTTCTGCAGGGAGTCCTCACACTCAGCCCCACCTTCCTCTCCAGGGTTCATAGAAGTTGACCACCCAGCACCACCTGCTGGTTAAAATGGTCCTCGGTGCTAGCGGAGGCATAAAAAAAGACCAGGTAGTTTTTACAGTGGACAACGCCGGGAAAGGGGCAGTAGGTATCTCTCTAACCAGCCCTAGTCTCCTTTGGGCTGACATCACCCCAACCTAATCTCCCCTCCAGCAAAGCCATCTTCTTTTGCTTCCTAGAGATAGCCAGTCAGCCCCTTAGGGAGTGGAGGAGGAAAGCCAAAAGATGCTGGGATGCATCAAAGAGACAGCCACCACTAATCTCCTCCCACCTTCTCCAAGTAGTTTCTCCAGCACCTGGAGCCTGGGGGCGGGAGGGAAAGCCCAGAGCCCTTCGGGAAGCAACAAGAAAGTGCCTTCTGAGTGGAGGAGCGCTTGCTTGCCAGTGTGAGTGGCTGCATGGGTGTTGCTGGGGAGAAAAACTCTGTGCCTTGCCCAAGGGGTTATCACTGCCTTTTCTAGACCGTTTCTGCGAGCTGGGCTCCATCTGCTGGATTAGGCTCCAATCTGCACGCAAAGTCCCCAGCAGGATTTATGGTGTGTTTGGTGTTCAGCTTTCACATGCCCTTCTCTGAAATTCTAGGGGACGGTTTGAGTAATTCTGACCCTCAGTGCATCAGATATTTTATTAGATTTAATTAATTTTTAAAATTAAATGTTTTAATTAATTTAAGTGCTTATACTGTATAAAACACAATGGAAGATAAAATTTTAGAACACTGGAGCTCAAACTTGGCATCTTAGACATTGGATTTTGAATCCTGCCTCTGATACTTCCTACACATGTGATTAGTAGTACATACTTTAAGCCTCAGTTTCCTCATTGGTCAAATGTGAATAATACCTATAGTAGCTACCTCACAGTGTTGTTGCTAAGATCAAATGAGATACTGTAGAGAAAACACTAGGTAACTTTTTTTTTAAGCAATTGGAGTTAAGTAACTTGCTCAAGGTTACATGGCCACTTTATTTTGTGTGGGTGTTAAGTATCTGGGCCGGAACCCATCCCAGTCTCCCTACTCTGGGGCCAGTGTTCTTAATCACTTCGCCACCTAGCCGGGGAACACTAGGTAACTCTTAAAGTGATATATAAGGGTAGAAACTAGGTATAGACCAACATCATATAGAATATCAAGATAAGGTTAAAATGGGTACATGATTTGCACATAAAGGATGATACCATAAGCAAATTAAGAGAGCCAGGAATAGTTTATCTGTCAGATTTATAAATAAGGGAAGAATTTAGGACCAAAGAAGATATATAGAGCATTAGAAAATATAAAATAGATGATTTTGATTGTATAAGATTTAAAAGGTTTTGCACAAACAGAACCAATGCAACCAAAATTATAAGAAAATCAGAAGGGGCAGCCAGGTGGCACAGTGAGTAAGAGCCCCTGCCCCAGCATGGGGAGACCTGGGATCGGTTCTGGCCTCAGATGCTGGGTACCCACACAAAAATAACTGGCTGTGTAACCTTGAGCAAGTTACTTAACCCCGATTGCTTTAAAAAAAAAAAAAAGAAAGAAAATCAGAAAACTGGAGGGGGATTTTTTCAGCAAGTATCTCCGATAAAGCCCCCATTTTTTCAAAAATACAGAGAACTGAAGATGGTGGAGTAGAAGCATGACCTTCCCGCAACTCCGGCTTCCACCTTCCCCAAACCATGTAAAAAGGGGACTCTAAACAAACTTTGGACCTGCAGAACCCACAAAATGACACCTAGAAGCTAACCTCTCACTGAGGACAGCCCAAAGGCCAGAAGGAATCCAGCCCAGCACTCTGGGAGCTGAGCCCAAACCCACCCCGAGGCTTTAGCCCCAGGACAATCCTGACCAGCCACCTGCCAGAGGGATTCCAGATCAGCAGCAACTGTGGCCATTTCCAGATTTATCAACACATAGATGCAAAGGACAAAGTGAGAGGTCAGTGCAGTCTGGACTTTGGGACCAGCAAGTGAGAGTGCGTGGCTTTTACGCCCAGGGCGAGAAGCCACTGAGACACCGGCACAGCCAGCCAGTGCCATGTGGCAGCTTCAGCTCCTGGCCTGCAGAGTGTAGGGGGACCAAGCACCAGTCTGAGGGGTAATCTCTCTTGCTTAACCTGCTTGGATCTGGATTGCAGTTTAGGGTGGAGGTCCTGGGGTGTGTGTCCAGCTTGCCAGAGCATGGGGAGACCTCAGAGAGGGCACCCATCTAATACCTCCAGCAGCTGAGAAAACCCCAGCATTTGGGACTAAAGCTCCCCTGTCTGGTGGCAGAGTCCTACTGTGGCAAAAAGCACAGGGGTCAAGTGACTGAGGGGCTACATGACCAGGCAAAGGAAACAAAGCAGACAGAAGATTCCAACATTACACTCCTATTTTGGGGACAAAAATGAGCAAAGCATAGAAAGGAGGAAGACAGTGAAATCAGAACTCCTGCACCAAAAGCTTCAAGGGAAAATACCAGCTGGTTACAGGCCATAAAGGACCTTAAGAAGCAGATAAGAGAAGTGGAAGAAAAATTGGGAAGAGAAATGAGAACAATGCAAGAAAATTATGAAATGAGAGTCAACAGCCTGACTGAGGAAAATAATACCTTAAAAAACAGACTGACTCAAATGGCAAAGGAGGCTCAAAAAGGCAATGAGGAGAAGAATGCCTTAAAAAGCCAAATTTGCCAGATGGAAAAAGAATCTCAAAAGCTCAATGAGGAGAATCATTGCTTCAGAATTAGATTGGAGCAAATGGAAGCTAATGGCTTTATGAGAAATCAAGATGCTGTTAAACAGATCCAAACAAATGAAAGAATAAAAGGCAATGTGAAATATCTCATGGGAAAAACCACTTACCTGGAAAATAGATCCAGGAGAGATAATTTAAAAATTATTGGACTACCTGAAAGCCATGACCAAAGTAAGAACCTAGAAATCATCCTCCAGGAAGTTCTCAAAGAAAACTGCTCCGAAATTTTAGTACCAGAAGGCAAAATAGAGGTTGAAAGAATCCACCAATCACCTGCTGAAAAAGATCCCCCCCAAAACCTCCTAGGAATATTATAGCCAGGTTCCAGAATTCCCAGATGAAGGAGAGAATATTACAAGCAGCCAGGAAGAAACAATTTGAATACTGTGGAAACACAATCAGGATAACCCAGGATCTGGCAGCTTCTACACTGAGGGATCGAAGGGCTTGGAATATGATATTTTGGAGGTCAAAGGAGCTGGGATTAAAACCAAGAGTCACCTACCCAGCAAAACTGAGTATCATGTTTCAGGGGAAAATATGGTAATTCAGTGGAATAGAGAACTTTCAAGCATTCTTGCTGAAAAAAACCAGAGTTGAACAGAAAATTTGACATTCAGATACAAGAAACAAGAGAAGCATGAGAAGGTAAACAGGGAAAAGAAATCATAAGAACTTATCAAAGTTGAACTATTAATATTCCTACATGGAAAAACAATAATTATAACTGATGAAACTTTTCTCAGTAGTTGAAGGGATTAGAAATATATATATATATATATGTGTGTGTGTGTGTGTGTCTATATATGAGGGTATATGGGCATATGAATACATATGTGAATGTGTGTATAAAAAACGCATATTATTATTCATTTTGTTAAATATTTCCCAATTACATGTAAAAAAAATTTTTAACATTCATTTAAAAAAATTTTTTGAGTTACAACTTCCTTCCCTTCCTCCCTGTCCTCTTCCTTCTTGAGAAAGCAAATTGTTGATATCCATTATACACGAGAAGTTTTCATATTTTTTTTAGTTTTCATATTAGTCATGTTGCAAAAGAAAAGAGAAAATAAAATTAAACAAGAAAATAAAGAAAGCTTCAATCTGCATTCAGAGTTCATCGATTCTCTCTGGAGGAGTTCATTTGAACTCAGTCTTGAGGGATGGGTAGGTTTTCAATAGACAGAAATAGAGAGTAGGGAGATTCCAGGCAGACTGAAGAGTTTTGAATTTGAGGCTAAGAATTTTGAACCCAGGTTTGAGAATAATTTTTGGCCTTTTCCCTTACCTCACCTTCCATATCTAGTTGTTTCCTTATTGACTCTACTTTCAAGACACCTCTTCCATTTGTCTCTTTCTCTCCTTTTACAGAAATTCAATTCCTCACCACATCACCTGTATTGTTGTAATAATACACCTACCTAGTTTCATTCCCTTAAGTCTTTCTGCCATCCAAGCCATCTTTCACATACTTGCCAAAATAATTTTCTGTGGTTATGATGAGGTAAACAGTGTCATTCAGTTATTCTAATTCATCCCTTCCCTACAACTTACTTGTTGCCTAGATGGGTTTCCCAATATAAACATTCTTTCTGCTCTGGAAAATTCTTACAAATGAATCCCTAATTCTATCCCTGTCTTTTTTTTTTTCCAGCTCTGAGCCTCCAGCCAGAGAAAGTATAATAGCATTAGTTTTAAATCTATCTCTTTTGCCTCTTGGGTCACTCCCTTGAATCTTCTCTTCTCAGTTGAATTCCCAGATCATTCAGATTAGCCTGCCAGTTGTTAACACCACAAGTAGACACTGTTGGTTTAAATGACAAAATTAATTGTTGAAAACAAAGGTAAACAAATTTTAAAGAAAGGAGCTTTCCCTAGACCTAAAGGAAAAGGCTTCAGGCTCCTTTGAGGGAAGCCCAAGAGGAGAAAAGAGATGAATAATCACTGCCTTGGGCTCTGAATTGGGGGAGGGGAACAGAAGCAGTTTCTGCAATAACATCCTGATGCATCTTGTGCTTGATCACCTAGTAAGAGCATGAATAAAATTTGAACCCATTTCTCCCTGATACCAAGTTCAGTGCCTTATTTACTATGTCATTCTAATTCTCTAACTTATCACCTACTGCTTACTGTCTCAGATTTCCTCCTTCTTTAACCCTCATACATCCTTTGCTATTGTTTAGTCATTTTTCACTAGTGTCCAAATCTTCTTGGGGTTTTCTTAGCAAAGAAACTAGAATAGTGTGCCATTTCCTACTCTAACTCATTTTACAGATGAGGAAACTGAGGCAAACAGGGTTAAGTGACTTGGCCAAGGTCCCACAACTAGTAAGTGTCTTGAGGCCAGATTTGAACTCAGGAAGATGAGTCTTCCTGACTCCAGGCCCAACACTCTAGCCATCTTAGCTACCCCTTCGTGCATCCTACCATCCCTTCAAATTAACATCCTATATCTCTTATCCTATATATCTCATCCCTTTCATAGTCAAACTCTGAAAAAAGATATCCACATTCATTATCTTCATCTCCTCTTCTCTAACTCATTTCTCCATCCTTTGCGATTTAGCTTCCAACTTCATTATTTAGCTGAACCCGAATTTTTTTAAATTGTCAAAAATCTAACTCCTTATCTAGTAGATTTTTATCAATCATCTTTTAGTTGACTGGAATTTTAATGCACGTAGTATATGCCAGACATTTTAACTAAACACCAGGTATACAAAGAAAGACAAAGACAGTCTCTGCTCTGTAGCAACTCATATTCTAAGGGAGAAGATAACATGCAGGCAACTATGTACAAGCAAGATACAATAAACTGGAGATAGCTTTAGAGGGAAAGCACTAAGATTGAGAAGGACTAGAAAAGCCTTCTTGTAGATGGTAGGACTCTAGCTTAGACTTGAAGGAAGTCAGGGAAGTCAGAAGGCAGGGGTGAGGAAGGAGAGTATTCCAGGCATGGAGAACAGACAGTGAAAATGCTGGGAGTCAAAAGATGTAGTGTTTTGTTCAGGGAAAAACAAGGAAGATAGATAGCATCATTAAATCAAAGAATACATGGAGGAAAATAAGGTGTAAGAAATCTGGAAAGGTAGGAGGAGACAGGATATGAAGAGCTTTGAACAATGTAAAAATTTATATTTCATCCTGGAGGTGATAGGGAGCTTCTGAAATTTATTGAATGGGGGTGGGGGAGGTGATATGGTCAGACTTGAGCTTTAGAAAAATCAATCTGACAGCTGAATGAAGGATGATGGGTTGGAGTGGGGAAACACTTGAGACAGACAGCAACCAGAGGCTATAGCAATAGGTTAGGCATGAGGCAACGAGTGAGGGATTGCATCAGGATGGTGGCACTGTCAGAGCAGAGAAAGGGGCATTTACTGGAGCTGTTATGAAGGTAGAAACAGCGGGTCCTAGCAGCTGGTTGGGTATCATTGGTGAGAGGGAGTGAGGAGTTGAGGGTGACTAGTTTGTGAACCTGGGTGACTGGAAGGATAGTGATACAACAGTAAGAAGGAAATTAGGAATAGAGGAGGGTTTGAGAGGAGAGATGAGGTCAGTTTGGGACGCACTGAGCTTTAGATGTCTACTGGACCTCCATATTAAGATTTCTTCAGTCAGGTTGTTGACTCTCTTTTCATGATTTTCTTGCATCATTCTCATTTCTCTTCCCAGTTTTTCCTCCATTTCTCTTACTTGATTTTCAAAATCCTTCCTGAGCTCCTCCATGGCCTGTAACCAATTCATATTTTTCTTGGAAGCTTTTCATGCAGGAGTTCTGACTTTGTGGTCTTCCTCCTGTTCCATGCTTTGATACTTTTTGTCCCCAAAAAAGGAATCTAAGGTTTGATTGCTCTGCTTGCTTTGCTTCCTTTGCTTGCTCATGTTTCCAGTCAATTACTTGACTTTTGAGCTCTTTGCCACAGTAGAACTCTGCTTCCAGAGAAGAGAGCTTTGTCCCAAATTGCTGGGGGTTTTGCAAATGTCATCAGAGATCTGAGGAGGGTGCCCTCTCTACAGACACCACACTGGCAAACTGGCATTTTGCACCCCAGGACCACTACCCAAGAAAGCAACCCAAATCCAAGCAGGTCAAAGCAAGAGCAATTGCCCTCAGAATGGTCACTTGGTCCCCCTACAGTCTGTAGGCCAGGAGCCCCTAAGGCAGCCACATGGCAGCCACTGTGCCTTGGCTTCCTTTAGCCCAGGGGAACAGGGGCTAGACCACGCCTTTCTTTTCCAACAGAGTTCCACACTGACCTTTTACTTTCTTTTTGGCGTTTATGGGTTGAAAAGTCTGGAAACTGCCACAGCTGCTGGTGATTCACTCTCCTGAAGTCTGCTTTGGCTGCAGCTGCCTTCCTAGGGCCAAAACTGTGTGGCTCATATGGGACTGTGCTTGGCTTCCAGTGTATTTCAATGAACCCTTCCTGTTGGCCTGTGAGGCTGCCTTCAGTGGGAAATTTGTTTCTCTCTGTCACTTTGTGGGGTCTGTAGCTCTAAAATTTGTTTAGTGTAATATTTTATAGGTATTTGAAGTGGTTGTGGGGGGAGGTCACAGAATTTCCTGCTTCTACTCTGCCATCTTCCATATCAAGATTTCTAAAAGGCAGTTGGATATGCGAGATGGGAAGTGGCAGAAAAGTTAGGGGTGGATAAGTGTAATGTAATACCAAGCAAAGGCAACTTCCCTAATGTAATGTAATACCAAGCAAAGGCAACTTCCCAGGTTCAAAATACCAGCATAGGTGCTCTCTATTTTATTCAGTAACAAACCCAGAACAGAGAAGATCAAAACATGACATCATTCAAAATACAGCATTTACTAAGTGTGATTAAATCATCTCCAAGGCCTACCCCACCCCAGGACTTTCCAATCATTCAATCAATTACAAAGTCTGTGTTCCAAATACTTCTCCACCCCTAGGCTATACCTTAATTAAGTCCACCACAAAGCCCCTCTTCTCAAATGGAGATTAGTTTCCAAACATAAGTAAAATACATTCATTTGCTCAACCATAGAACACAAAAAGGTCAAAAGTTCCCCACCCCTGGATCACAATTGAATCTACCCCAGAGTTACATCAAGTTTAAACACAGCACTTAATACCCAAATGGAGGTCTTTTCTTCATCTTGACACGAGGCAAGTTCTCAGCAATCTTAGTTCCTGGAGAGACAAGGCTTAGCAAGGCCATAAGATACATTGCCAGTCCCTTCATGAATTTATCCTCTGTCTGTAGAACAGTCCTAGAACCCCTGAACACATTAGCAAAGCCCTCTCCCAGGATTTCTGTAAACATACAACAAGAAAATCCTTCTTCAGGGCTTCTGAACCAACAGAAAGGCTCCCAGACCCCTGCAACAACAGCACTGTCCTTCACCAGTGGACAGTATTCATTCTGTCTGCCGGACAGTCTCCAGACCCCTGCAACAACAGTACTGTCCCTCACCAGTGGACAGTATTCACTCTCTGTCTGCAGGACAGTCTCAGGCCTTCTTAACCAAATGCCAGGTTCCAGGACTTCTTCAACAGGACAGTCTTTCACCAGTGGACAAATCTGGCAAAATAACATCAAAACAGACAGACAAAGTACCAGCAAAACAGCCATGTCTCCTCAGTCCTTGGCAGCTCAGGGGGCAGGTCTCAAAAGTCCAGGGCAATTCAAAGCGGCCACCAGCAATCTCTTAGTCTCTCTCTCTCCACGAGGTGCTGCTTCCAAAAAGAACTTCCGCCTCTCTCTTGTCTCTCCAAATCTACATCACCAGCTCCTCCCACTTCAGGACTTTCTTTTCACATCAACAAGCCCATCCCACAGGTGGGATTAACAAACTCTGGGTTTTAATACAATCAATTTGAAAACCAAGCCAATACAGGGGAATCTTTAATTGCCATTACTATCACAATAAGTAGGTAAGTATCTCAGCATAGAGATGATAATTGAATCCATGGGAGATGATGAGATCATCAAATGAAATCATATAGAGGGAGAAAAGAAGAAAACTCAAGATAGAGTCTTGGGAGACCCCCATAGTTAATGGGCACAACTTGGATGAAGATCCAACAAAGGAGAATGAGAAGGAGCAATCAGAGAGGTGGAAGGAAAACCAGGAGACAGCAGGGCCATGAAAATCTAGAGAGAAGAGAATATCTGAGAAGAGAGTGATTGATCTTGCCACAGCTGTAGGTTGGTCAAGAAAGATAAGGATGGAGGGAAGGCCATTTGGTTGGGCAATTAAGAGATCGTTAGTAACTTTAGAGAGATATCTTTCTTGACAAGTCTGCGGCAATTTGATACTCTTAGCCACCCTTCCCTCCTGGTCATTCTCTTCTCTGATTTTTTCATGACAACACTGTCTTTTTAGTTCTATCCCACCTGCCCCATCTACTTACTACTCAGTCACCCCTGAACCATTATCGACATCCTTTCTGCTTTCCCTACCCTCCTACCCTCCTCCTCCTCTTCTTCCTCCTCCTCCTTCTTCTTGTTTGTATCTCTTTGTATACATGTTATCTTCATATACAAGGTTCCCCTAGAGAGGATGGTCTATCTCATGTTTTTGTATACCTGGCACATAGCATGTGGTCTAAAATAGTTGGTACTTAATAAATGCTTGGTGGTTTATTGTTTAGTTAATTGGCTGATACCTCATCTTAAACTTACTTGTAAAACAGATTAGCATAGCAGATAGAGTGCTAGCCTCAAAGTCAGAAAGACCTGACTCTAAGTCCTCTTTCAGATGCATACTCGGTGTGTGACCTTGGGTAAATCATGATATGTGTCAGTACCCCAAGAGTCCCTCAAGACTGAAAAGCAGATCTGGATTGGTCATCTGGATTGGTAAAGGGCATTTCTTGACTGAGAATTAATTCCCTATACCAGTAAAACAACAAATTTAGACCTCCAAATACTACACTTATCTGTAATACATATATTTCCTCCCACTAGAATATAATCATCACCATGATAAGGACTGTTTTAGTCTTCAGTGCTAGTTACAGTGCCTTCTGCAATTAGGCACTTAATAAATATTCACTTAATTGAATTTAGTAGGCAATGGAAAGCCATCAAGGCCTTTTGGTAAGTGGTTTGTTGAACAATCTCTGAGATAAGCTTAATTGCTCATGATTTACCTCTTCCTTCTAAAAGTTTACTGAATAAAGATGGAATTGAGAGTTGTAATTAATTGTATTCCAGTTAATTGTTTTCTTGTTAGGTTTTTCTTTTTTTCTCCTCCAGTATTAGGCTTTTCTGTCTAAGACTTGTAAATAAGAAAGTTGGATTATTGGAGGAGGCAAATGTGCATTTGACCTTGTAGACCAAATAGACAAAATTCTAGCTTCAATGAGCAAATTGTACAGGGGATTGCCCAATTACCAAACAGCCTGAGGCCATCAAGAATTCTAAAACCACAAAAAGGGACTTTTTTTTTCTAACTGTGTTGTGAGCAAGAATAAGATCTAAGAAGATAAAGGTCTCTGCTTGAAGTGAATGAGTTGGTTAATAGTAATGGAGAGAATTACATAACTTTTATCTTGCCTGCTTCTTTTTCTCTGTGGAGGACGATGATCTTTGGACTAGGCAGGAAAGAGTAAAAGTTTATTTCAACAAGTACTTGAAACCTAAAATAAGTAAGAATGGGAAAGAGGACACCTAGTTACTTTCAATGAGTTCCAGTTACTATGGCTGGAGAAATTGCATCTCATACTGGAAAATGTGGCTATTGAGACATTGGCAATGGTCTTTGTTTTTTGTCTGTTTTTGTAACAAATATGTGCAGTTAGTCAAAACAAATTCCTGCACTGGCCTTATCCAAAAAAAAATGATTTATCTCAGTCTGTATTCTGAATTCATCACCTCTCTGTCAGGAGGTGGATAGTGCTCTGGAATCAAGCATGGTTGATTGTTTTCATTGATCAGAGGTCTTAAGTCTTTTAAGGCTGTTTATCTTTACAATGTTTTTGTTCTTGTGTAAATCATTCTTCTGATTCCATTCACTTTACTCTGCATCAGTTCATATAAATCTTTCAAGGACTCTTTATTCTATCACATTCATATACTATGATTTGTTCAACCATTCACTAGTTGATGAGCACTCCCTCTCTGGCAATAATTTATTTCTTTTTATATTTTGTCTTTTTCCATCAGCAAAAATCTGCCTTCTCACTCTGCAACAACCCTCACCCACAGCCCTAATTTAAGAACTAAAGCCAAACAAACCCTGTTACCAACACGTATAGTCAAAGTCCTCTAACTCATTGAGGGTCTAGGAAACCCTATTACAAATGTGTATAGTCAATCAAAACAAATTTCCACATTGGCCATATTAAAAAAAAATTGTCTCATTCTGTACTCTGAGTCCTTCACTCTTCTCTCGAGACAGGGGTAGCGTGCTTTATCATTAGTTCTCTGGAACTGTTGTAGGTCATTACACTGATAAGAGTTTCTAATTCTTTCAAAGTTGTTTGCCTTTATTGTATTTCTGTCATTGTATAAATTGCTCACCTGGTTGTGTTCACCTCATGAGGCCTCAGATCATATGAGTGTTCCCAGGTTTTTCTGAAACCATCCTCTTCATCATTTCTTATAACACAAGTTTTCCATCACATTTATATACTGTAATTTGTTCATCCATTCCCCAGTTTATGGAGAGTCCCTCAGATTCCCTTTCTTTTATGACTTCAAAGGATATATCCATATCTATGTAGATATATATATAGCTACATATTGGGGGGGAGGGAAAGCAAGGCACTTGGGGTTAAGTGACTTGCCCAAAGTCACACAGCTAGTAAGTGTTAAGTGTCTGAGGCTGGATTTGAACTCAGGTCCTCCTGACTCCAGGGCCAGTTCTCTACTCACTGCACCATCTAGCTGCCCCAACCTTAAACATTTCTATGCAGTTGTGGTCTTTTCATCAGGAGTGCTTGAGAGTACTCTATTTCTTCAAAAGTCTGGTTTCCCCCCTGTAGCATTAACCAAGTTTTGCTGGGCAAGTTGTCCTTGGCTATAAGCATATATGCTTTGCCTTCTGAAATATCATATTTGAGGCTGGCTGCTAAATCACATTATCCTGACAATGGCTCCTTTTTCTTTCTGACTGCTTATGGCACTTTTTTTCTTTGATCTGGAAGCTCTGTATTTTGGCTATCATGCTCCTGGGTGTTTTCATTTGGGGGTTTCCTTTAGAAGTTAATTGGTGGATCCTTTCTATTTTCACTTTGCCTTCTTGTTCTAAGACGTATGGACCATTTTCTTTTAATATTTCTTGAAATAAGATGTCTATGCTCTTTTTTCGGTCTCAGCATTCAAAGGGTCCAATGATTTTTAAATTTTTTTTTTCTTGATTAATTTTCTAGGTTAGTTGTTTTTTCTGTGATTCCTTACATTTTCTTCTATTGTTTTTGTTTTCTTCTCTTGACTTTGTTTTAGTATTTCTTGTTGTTTTATGGAGTCATTTGCTTCTAATTTTCAGAGAATTTGTTGCTTGGGCAAGGTTGTGTACTCCCTGTGCCAAGCTGTTAATTCCCTTTCCAATTCTTTCTTCCATAGCTGTAATTTCTTTTCCAACTTATCCCCCTCAAATACTCTCATTTAATTTATTTTTTAAAAAATTAACTTTTTTTTAAAAACTCTAGTTTCATCTCTTTCAGATATTCTAGTTGAGTTTGTGTTCAAGCTGTGGCATTGTTTGTAGATGTTTTGGAGTCATTCTCTTCTTCTGGGTTTGTGTCATCATATAGTGGGGTTCATTTTTGTTTGTCTCTTCTTCCAAACTACTTTCTGATTTCAGACTCAAAAGTTAGAGCTGGGCTTACTAGGACTTACAGAGAAAATGTCTAGGCTAGTTCTTTTGCTGCCTTTTGTGGGGTATTGTATATTATCCTAGGACCCCACAACAGGCTGGGGACATGCAAGCTTTCAGTGCTCCTAACGTGTTCTGATCTAGGACAAAGTCTGACTGCTGCTTCCCTGTTCTGAGCTCTGCAACTTTCTGATCTGAGTTGGTGTCTAAGCAACAGCTTGTGTTGTTGAACTTAGCGCCTACCAGTCAACTAGAAAGTCCTGCTGGTTCAATGACAGAACTGTAGGCTCTCCTGTGGTCTGGGATTCTTGCCCTGGTTATTCCTTTTTGGGTTTGGCTAAATGCCGGAAATGAAATCCTGCTCTGCTCCTGATGTCTGAGCCAAAATGCTGCCACTTGTTTCTGAACTTCTTCCTTTCTTGGTACACAGCCCAGGACCTCCCTAATCTGGGAACAAGCTCTACTCCCCCCCCCCCTTCCCTTTTCAGTCCACTTTGAATCTGTGACTCAGAACTGGGTAGTGGGTGACAAAGCTACTAATTGGCAACTGCCCCCACCAAAATGCCCTGGTCAGGGCCTAAGGATGCCCTGGTATAGGTATGGAACCTTCTTTTGCCCTGGTGTACAGACTCTCCCTGGGCTTTGGAGAGTAGAATACTTGCATGTTCCTGACCCAAGCATCCATCCCCAGCATCCCCAGACCTCTCTGTCTCCAAATGTTGACCTGGCCTGACAAAAGATTCACTGTGACTCTTTTTGACTTCAATTTCCCCATCAGGATTTAGTTTGGTGCATGCTCTAGGTTGGTTTTGAGGAGTCCTATGGGAGCTCATACTACATGGCATACCACATCTTGGCTCCCCTGGAAACAACCTTTGAAAAAATAGAGAAGGGGATTAGTGCCTCAGGACCTGAGATGGGCAAATGTCCTAATTTTATTTTTAAAAGAGAGGAAGGTGGAATATAGTGGAAAGAGCATTGGCTGTGCAGTGGAACTGGGTTCAAATTGTCTTATAATACTGCCCATTTGACACTAGACAAGTCACATTCTCTCTGGGCCTCCGTTTCTTCATCTGCTAAATATAGGGAAATGAGGTCCCTTCTAGCTCCAGATCTACGATTCTTTGATCCTATGGCAAGGTTTTGATTCCTGGCAGAATTCTACAATGCATGATTAAAGGGCTAGTTTGAGAAAATTCAGAAGAGCAACAGTAATCATTGGAAGTTTTGGCATGGGCTCAACAAGAGATTTTGTTACACTAACCTCATTTCCTTTTTTTTTTTAAACTAGGTTACTGGTCTTGCATATCAGGAGAATGTTGTAAAAATAGCTTACCTGGATTTCAGCAAGGCATATGGCAAAATTTTCCATACAATATTCATGAACAAAATGGAGAAGATTGTAGCATATGTGATATAGGTGGATTTAGAATTTGATGTGCAATGTATTAAAAATAATGATGTGAAACATCAATAATAATATGGAGGTGGGCTTTTATTGGAATGCCCCAGGGATCTGGGGTAGCTTAAAAGACTGTTCTACATATTTATGAATGGCTTAGATAAAGTCAAAGGATGCTTCTTAAATTTGCAGATGATACAAAGTTAACTAACGTTTTGGACAACAGTCAGGATCTGAAAGACAATGAAAGGTAAGAACAACGTAGCACCCCTGTTTTAAATATCTATCTCACAGGGACTTCAGTTATTGTTACTGTAGCTTTAAGAATTATATAGAATCAAAAGAGAATGTTAAGAAAAACAGTTCAATGCCTTTCTTTCCACTCCGACTCCTGGCTTCATACTAGGGAACTTCAACGTGTATATTTTGATACTCCCTCAAGCACCCTAACTTACCGACTTTCTCATTTCTTACTCCTATATCTCACCTCAACTCTACACAGAGAGTCAGACCTTTGATCTTATCATCACCAACAAATGTACTCATTTCTATCTTAATGAGGTAGCTGGGTGGCAGACTGGATAGAGCACCCTGGACTTTGAGTGAAGTAGACCTAAGTTCAAATCCAGCCTCAGACACGTACTAGCTACATGATACCGGGTAAGTTGCTGAATCTTTTTACCTCAGTTTCTTCATTTGTAAAAATGGAGATAGTATAACCTACCTCCCAAAGTGGTTGTTGGGATAAAATGGTAATAATATTTGTAAGTTTCTTAGGACAGAGCCCAGCACCTGGCAGGCTCTTATTAAATGCTTGTTAAATCTAAATTTTAATGAACTCTGAAACTCCCTTATCTAATCATGATTTGTTGTCATTCCACATCTCCCTCTGCCTTACAACTCCAAACCCCGTTTGTCATCATCATTATGACATCCTCTCTTGACCTCACAGTTCATTCCCAGGTGTGATAGTAATGGCAATGAAAGATTCCCCTGTATTGGCTTGGTTTTTCAAATTGATTGTGTTAAAACCCAGAGTTTGTTAATCCCACCTGTGGGATGGACTTCTTGATGTGAAAAGAGAGTCCTGAACTGGGAGGAGCTGGTGACGTAGATTTGGAGAGACAAGAGAGAGGCAGAAGAACCTTTTTGGAAGCAGCACCCACATGGAGGCAGAGAGAGAGACTAAGAGAATTGCTGGTGGCCGCTTTGAATTGCCCTGGACTTTTGAGACCTGCCCCCTGGGCTGTCAAGGACTGAGGAGACATGGCTGTTTTGCTGGTACTTTGTCTGTCTGTTTTGATGTTCTTTTGCCAGATTTGTCCACTGGTGAAAGACAGTCCTGTTGTTGAAGAAGTCCTGGAACCTGGCTGTTGGCTAAGAGCTCCTGAGACTGTCCTGCAGACAGAGAGTGAATACTGTCCACTGGTGAAGGACAGTGCTGTTGTTGCAGGGGTCTGGAAACTGTCCTGCAGACAGAGTGAATACTGTCCACTGGTGAAGGACAATGCTGTTGTTGCAGGGGTCTGGGAACCTTTCTGTTGGTTCAGAAGCCCTGAAGAAGGATTTTCTTGTTGTATGTTTACAGAAATCCTAGGAGAGGGTTTTGTTAATGTTTTCAGGGGTTCTAGGACTGTTCTACAGACAGAGGATGAATGTAATGTAATGGCAAGGCAACTTCCCAAGGTTCAGAATACCAGCATAGGTGCTCTCCATTTTATTCAGTGACAAACCAAGAACAGAGAAGGTCAAAACATGACATCATTCAAAATACAGCATTTACTAAGTGTGATTAAATAATCTCCAAGTACTACCCCACCCCAGGACCTTCCAATCATTCAATCAATTACAAAGTCCCGGTTCTAAATACCTCTCCATCCCTAGGCTGTACCTTCATTTAGTCTATCACAAAGCACAAAAAGGTCAAAAGTTCCCCACCCCTGGATCACAATTGAATCTACCCCAGAGTTACATCAAGTTTAAGCACAGCACTTAATACCCAAATGGAGGTCTTTTCTTCATCTTGACAGGAGGCAAGTTCTCAGCAATCTTAGTTCCTGGGGAGACAAGGCTTAGCAAGGCCACAAGATACATTGCCAGTCTCTTCATTAATTCATCCTCTGTCTGTAGAACAGTCCTAGAACCCCTGAAAACATTAACAAAACCCTCTCCTAGGATTTCTGTAAACATACAACAAGAAAATCCTTCTTCAGGGCTTCTGAACCAACAGAAAGGTTCCCAGACCCCTGCAACAACAGCATTGTCCTTCACCAGTGGACAGTATTCGCTCTGTCTGCAGGACAGTCTCCAGACCCCTGCAACAACAGCACTGTCCTTCACCAGTGGACAGTATTCACTCTCTGTCTGCAGGACAGTCTCAGGAGCTCTTAGCCAACAGCCAGGTTCCAGGACTTCTTCAACAACAGGACTGTCTTTCACCAGTGGACAAATCTGGCAAAAGAACATCAAAACAGACAGACAAAGTACCAGCAAAACAGCCATGTCTCCTCAGTCCTTGACAGCTCAGGGGGCAGGTCTCAAAAGTCCAGGGCAATTCAAAGCGGCCACCAGCAATTCTCTTAGTCTCTCTCTCTGCCTCCATGTGGGTGCTGCTTCCAAAAAGGTTCTTCTGCCTCTCTCTTGTCTCTCCAAATCTACGTCACCAGCTCCTCCCAGTTCAGGACTCTCTTTTCACATCAAGAAGTCCATCCCACAGGTGGGATTAACAAGCTCTGGGTTTTAACACAATCAATTTGAAAAACCAAGCCAATACAGGGGAATCTTTCATTGCCATTACTATCACACCAGGTTATTTCATCTTGACCCCTTGGTGAATCAGTTCAACTATATGTACATTGTCTTTTTTTCTTGAGTACTTGGCCCCTATCCTATCACCAATTTTGCCCTTCTATGCATCAGTCTTGGATCACTCCCACTATTCACTGCTTTTGTGACATCTCTCCTATATTCTGATTACCCTTCTCTAACACTGCCCCCATGCTCATGCAGATACCCCCCCCCCATCATCTCACTGCCAGACTATTGCAATAGCCTGCTGATTGGTCTCCCTGCCACAAGACTCTCTACTCCAGTTCATTTTCCATTCAGCTGTCAAATCATTCTTCTTAAGGTATAGGTCTGACCATGTCACCAATCCCCCCCACCCATTCAGTAAATTTCAGAGGCTTCCTATCACATCCAGAATCAAATACAAAATTCTGTTTGGCATTCAAAGCCTTTTATAATCTGCCCATCAGTCTGATTACACCTCTGCAATCCAGTGACAGCGGCTTCCCTGAATAAGACATCCCATTTCCTGACTCAAAGCATTTTCATTGACTGTCCCCTCGTGAGAAATGATCCCTCCTCATCTCCATCTCCTACCTTCCCTGGCTTCCTAAAAGTCTCAGCTAAAACCCCTTTCTACAAAAGTCTTCCCTAGGTGCAGCTAGGTGGTAGAGTGGATAGAGTACTGTCCCTAGAGTCAGAATCTGAGTTCAGATTTGACCTCAGACACTTACTAGCTATGTGACCTCAATGGCTTCGCTCCTTTCTCCCCAAAAACCCTTTCCTAATCCCCTTAATGCTAGTGCCTTCTCTCTGTGGATTATCTCCAGTTTATCCTGTACATCTTGTTTGTACACCCCTCTCCCATCTCCCTACTCCCCTTCTCCCACCCACCACTAGGGGAGAGTTTGAAGACCTCCCCTGATGTGAAGATAAACTCTGCCCCCTAATAGGCTGAATGTAGTCACATGGAGCCTGTGGTGGGAGGAATTTGCAGAGCCCACAGGAAGCTGGTAGTCAGAGCTGGGGGGGAGGGGCGGGGGGGGAGGATCTCAGACAAGGAAATAGAGAGATTTGTGAGTAAATATTGACCTTGTATTGGTTTGTGGGAAAGCTGAAGGATTCTGTGGCTCTTAGCATTATTATGGCTTCTGAATATCTTTGGTACTATGATGGAATCGACTTACTGGTTTTGGGATTAGGTTTTCTGGTATCTGAATAAATGCTTCAGTTCTATCCTCTAACTGGGAAGTTTGGCATATTTTGCGATCTAATGTCATACAATACTTATGGTCATGGACTTTATCATAATTGCGGGAGTTGTAAATATTGCATTGGTGCTATAAGAGCAAGGACTATTTTTTTTTTACTTTCTTTGTACATTCCAACACTGAGTGTAATGCCTGCCACATAGTAGGCACCTCACAAATGCTTGTTAACTGATTGTCAGTTTTGAATTGACAGTTGGGAAATGTCTGGCTACAAAGTACTTCTCCCCATAGAGTCAGGGTGAATAGGGTATATGTTTTCTTTGTTCTTTAAGGATCTATGAAGAACATGAAGAGATCACAGAGAGGAAGAAGGTAATGTGAAACTTTTTCCTCATCAGACTCATAAGTGATATATTATGTTGAAATCTTATAAAGAGAAGTCTAGAAATGAATAGCTTGTGAGAAGCTCACAAATAGAGTCTTTTGTGAACTGTATTCTGTGGTTGCTGAAGAAAGGAATAATCTAACTTACTTTCAGAGATACATAATTGAATCCATATTCAGAGAAGAAATACAAGAAAAATTCTTTTAAAATGCTATCTGTTTGCACATATATAGCCTATATTAAATTGCTTACTTTCTGATGGAGGGGGGAAGGGAGAGGGGAAGAAAATTTAGAACTCAAAATTTTATTAAGAAAGTGAACATTAAAATTGTTTTTATATGTAATTGGAAAAAAAAGAAAATGCTATTAAAAAAAGAAAGAAATGATATGTGAAATGAACTGAATGATGTGAATTCCCAAACAAATGAAAGGCATTTATTGTTATATTGAGGGGCTGAGATAACTAGCTACAGATTTGTATAGCCAGAATATTGAGGCAGAGTGGAAAAGGAGGTAGTGCAGCACAGTGGATAGAGATTTGGCCTAGAAACAAGAAAGACTTGGATTTACATCCCACCTCTGACACATACTAGTGTATGACTCTGTGTAAGCCCCTTTACTTCTCAGAACTCTAGGCAACTCTCTAAGACTGTAAGGTACAGAGAAGATGCCAGTCTGCTTTGGTAGGAGTTTTCTTACCCAGTGTTTTATTATACTAATGAAACCACAGGTCTAATCCTTATCCCTATATTCTATGCATGAGGAAGACATTTCACAATACCTTCTCCTTTCCTTTTTTGTATTCTCCACATATCCCAGAGAAAACACAAACCTTCTAGATGACTAGGGCTGGATCTACTATTTATTGGTTAAAGGGAACTCCTGAGTAAAGAAACTCCCTCTACTAATGCAGGTCACCCCTTCTCTGGAACTAGAGAGTTTTGCCCAGGGTGGTCAAATAGTACATGTCAGAGGCAGTTTTTGACCCCAAATCTTGTTAGTTTTGAAGTTCTCTCTCTCTCAATATATGTATATATATAAATATACACACATACATTTATGCAAAGTATATACTTATAGCATATATAAAATATATACTCATATGTACAGACACAATATGTTTGCTTTGATTTTATCAATTTCATATGTTAATATATTTTATATATTCATTCTTTATGTTTAAATATAAAAATTTGATAAACAAAATGTTAACACATTTTATATATTTGATCACTTTGGTATTTAATTATATAGAAACAAGAATAATTACTAATGGGAAATGAGTAACTGGAGTTCGTTAAGTTACTAATATTCAATAACATGAAAACTAAAAATAATGAATTAATGAGAAAGATTGTAAGTTTATTTATGAGAAATAAATTACCCAAACATATGCCTAGATCACTTTAAAGCTCAGGACAATAAATGTAAATAAGAGAATGACTCCATTGACAGGGTGTGACATACTAGGTGATATGTGCCTTATTCCATCTATTCACTTTTTTACTCATGAGAAGTTATCTATACTTTATAGTTGCTACAAATGGATCCAGTCTAAAAACTAACAAATAACATTTAATATGTGATATCCTATATGTGAGTTCTTTAAAATGGTCTATACAGGTACAATATGAAAGAGGTATGGCTAACCAGAAGTTCATCTGAAAAAGATTTTGGAGTTTTAGTAGATTGCCTGCTCAATATAAATCAACAGTGACATGCTGGCCAAAAAAATCTCATATGATCTTAGACCTTCACTGAGTGACATGGCAGTGTCAAAAATGAAGGAGATAGTTCTTTTGGACTTTGCTCTAATCAGAGCACACATGGAGTATTGGGTTCAGTTCTGGTCACCACATTTTAGGAAAGATAATGATAAACTGGAAAGTATCTGGAGGAGTAAGACCAGGATAATGAGGAAACTAGAGACTTTCTTATAGGGATGCATTGAAGGAAATGAATGGTTAGCTTAAAGATGAAAGGACTTAGGGCTAGGAGAACATGGTGACTGTCTTCAAGTATGTGAATATCTGTCATGCAAAAGAAAGATTTAGATTTGTTCTAATTGGCTCCAGAAGATAGAACTAGGAGCAATGGATGGAAGTTTCAAGGAAGCATTTTTCAGGAAGATGTAAGGGAAAACTTCCTAATTATTAGAGCTATACAAAAGTGGAATGGGCTAGTCCTGGAGGAAGTGGGTTCCCCTTTACTGGAAGTCTTCAAGCAAAGGCAGCATGGCCACTTGTCAGGTCTATTCAAGCAGGAAATCTGTTCTGGTCCAATCCACATACCTCATGACCTGTGAGTTCCCTTCTGACAGGAAAATTGTTACTATAAGGATAGAAATTGTTAATATCAAATGCCACTCTCTTAAATGATCCCAGTAATGTCAGAATTTCATAATGTCCTTGCATTCCTACTCTTAAGCTATTTACTCTCCATTAGGTTAAGTTGAACCACACCTTAAGTCCCTCAACCCTGGGATTTTACCTTGTAAAGAAACCTAGCTTGAGCTGGATCTCACTTGGGTCCTGATGTCCTTGTTCCCTTCCATTGGAATTTATGGCATGAAGGTCCAAATAGCCAGAATGAAGTGATTTTCCTTGACTCAATGGCCAAAGGTCACTGGGGTCTCATAACCAGACCTTGTTACCAAACCTATCTCCTCCCCCTCTCCTCTACAAACTATGGAAACTTTTTTAATGAGTTTCTTCTGTGGGGAAATATACTGGACATCCCCCAGGGTGACAGGTTTGCTACCCTGTTATCTCAGTTAAAGATGCTTTGATAGCTTTGATTTATTTCAGGACTTGACACTTCCATTTCTGAGATTCTGAGGTGTAGGACTATAATCATGAATATTGTACCAATGAAAACCTGCAATCAGTTGTGAAGCTCAATAATATTGTCAGTTAGAATCAGGAAAGCCAGTGTTGGTTTTAATTGGCCATTTCATTGCCCCTAGCTAGCCTGATGTTTGTTAGCTCATTCAGACAATGACAGGGGGTGTTGGAGGCCCCTGGACCTATTCTCTTCCCTCCACTTTTACCAATTTAGTAGCAGTCCAGAGCAGCAGCCTAAAGAGATGAAATTTCTCCTGCTTCTGTGTTTTATAGAAGACTCAGACTGATACATTAGGGGTCCAGCTAGAACCCAGGCCTTGCCAAATTGGTCAATCTCCTCAAATACCCCAATGTTGTTATGTCCCAATGTAGATAAACCATCAAGACTGAATTTGCCAAGAATATTGTATATAATTACTTAAAAACAGTTGGGCTGGGGGCGGCCAGGTAGCACAGCAAGTAAGAGCACCGGCTCCAGTGTTGAGAACACCTGGAGATCGAATCCCGGGCTCAGACACTTAGCACCCACCCAGAAACACCTGGCTGTGTAACCTTGAGCAAGTTACTTAACCCCAATTGCTTAGGGGCAGCCAGGTGGCTCAACGAGTAAGAGCACCGGCTCCAGTGTCGGGATGACCTGGATCAAATCCGGGCTCAGATACTCAGCACCACACCCAGAAATAATAACTGGCCATGTAACCTTGAGCAAGTTACTTAACCCCAATTGCTTTAAAAAAAAAATAAAAAAAATAAAAACAGTTGGGCAGCTTCGGGAATGGCACTAGAAAACAAAGACAGGGTGGCTAGGTGGTGCAGTGAATAGAGCACCAGCCCTGGAGTCAGGAGGACCTGAGTTCAAATCTGACCTCAGATACTTAACACACTTACTAGCCATGTGACTTTGGGCAGGTCATTTAACCCCAGTTGCCCTGCAAAAAGCCAAAAAAATAAAAAATAAAGACAAAATGAATGTGGCCCTTATCTTGTTCCTTGTGGAGAAAGCAGTTTTGGACCATGACATATAAGGAATGAATGATTCCAGAAAAGGTCATAGAAAGGCCAGCTGTGATGATTAGAGGGGATGGGAATGTGAGGGTTTTAGAAGGAAGAAAGATGAAAATCTCTAGTCTATCTGGGTGGGGTAGGGGGTGGCTTGTTCTTGACATTAAAGGCAGGAATTTGGCCATGCTAGAAAATAATGAATTTATAGGGGTGAGGGTGGGTTTCTTTCTATTTATTTGCATGAAAGACCAAAAAGAATCAGGAATGACAAAACTAGGGGTAGGGGACCCTCAAACTCATAGAGCCCTCAGAAGTTTGTTAGAAGGATAGCCTCTAAGCTGATGCTGACTGGGTGTAGTTTAGCAATCAGACATTAAGCAGAAGTGATGAGAAATTTCTGACTTTAAGTCAGATTCAGACTCCTGACAGACATACTGCTTTAGTGAGCAGGAATTTGGGGGTAAAAACAGGCTTAAAGCCTGAAGATATTAGTTTACTGAGAGTCTTGTTCTGTATTCCAAAGAGATTGTCTCTTGAGATAATTAGTAGCCTTCTGGAAAGAAAATTAAAAAAAAAAAAAAGAAAAGAGAAAAGAAAGAAAGAAGGCACCATTGAGGGCTCCCCACAACTCAAAAAAAGAAAAGAAAAGAAAATGTCCATTACCACCAATACCCTGAGAACAGACAGACTCTCTCTGTGGGAAGGGAAATACTACCAAGGGTTTTAATTCTCTAGTCCAATGACTAGGTATGTGGAGATTCTACCTTTCTAAAACAGTTGAGGCTAAAAGCTTCTGTTTTAAGATAAGAGAAATAACAAAGCTTATTCTTACAACACACACTTTACTACCATAAACAGAAACAATACTAGGAGAATCTTACCAAACTTCTACAAATTCGATTCTGAAATCTAAACTAGGGAGAGACAAAGTAGAGAAGAAAAACTATAGGCCAGCATGCCTAAAGAATAGTGAAGCCAAAATATTAAGAAAAATATTAGCAAAGAGTCTACAACATTATATTTAAAAGATTATACATCATGAATAGGTTGAAGTTATAGTAGAAATGCATTGTTTATTCAATATAAAAAACTATAAACAAAAAATTACATTAGTTATTAATTAATAATAATTAAAATATCAGTAGATGGTAGAAAAGCTTTTTGACAAAATGCAATCCCTCTTTCTGTTAAAAATATTAAAAGGAGGGGCAGCCAGGTGGCTCAGCGAGTAAGAGCACCGGCTCCAGTGTTGGGATGACCTGGATCAAATCCGGGCTCAGATACTCAGCACCACACCTAGAAATAACTGTCCGTGTAACCTTGAGCAAGTTACTTAACCCCAATTGCTTTAAAAAAAAATAAAATAAAAATATTAAAAGGCATTGGAATAAATGAAATTTTCCTTAATATGGTAAGCAGTATATAAAACTAAGAGTCAACATTATGTGTAATGGTTGTTGTCCTTCATGCCTGAAGAGGACCAAAATGGCATCACTATGTGAGGGTCAGAATAGATTGTCCAATCAGACCAATATGAGCTCAGAATATTCTACCATAGGTCAGGCATGTTTGGAGGGGAGATGCTGTCCTTGGTTCTCAAAGAGGACCAAAATGACATTACAACATTGGAATCAAATTATAGTGTATTGTCCTGTGACTGATCAGACTAATATGAGCCTGGAATGTTCTGCCACAGTTGGGCACAAATAGTCCATATGAACATTTGGAGTTGGAAATGTCTCTAAATTTGCTCATCTCATGTTTATTCTGAGCTATTGCACTTCTGCTTTGCTCATAGAGCACAGTGCTTTCTTTGATGTGGACTCACCATGCTAAGTGGTCCTAGGCCAGTGTCTCCCATGTTTCAAAACTGATTCCAAATTTCTTCAGAGAGATCTTGAAAATATACTTGTATCATTTCTTCTGATCTCGTTGTGAGGGCTTGCCTTGTCTAAGTTCTCAATAAAATAGTATTTTAGGCAAATGTACATTTGGCATTTAAACAATGTGGCTAGCCCAACAGAGCTGTACTCTCTGCAATAAAGTTCACATGCTTGGCAGTTCAACTTAAGAAAAGACTTCAGTGTCCAGTACTTTATCTTGTCAGGCGATCTTCAGAATCTTCCTAAGATAATTCAAATGGATTCAAAAGTGATTCAGTTTCCTGGCATGGTGCTGGTAAATTGTCCATGTTTCATAGGCATACAACAATGGGTGAGCACAACAGCTCTGTAGATCTTCAGTTTGGTAGGCAACCTAATCCAAACACTGAACTAGCTCTGGCAATTCCTGCATCAATCTCATCATCTATATGGGCATCCCTGGAAAGTATCCTTCCAAGGGAAGTGAACTTATCCACAGTATTCAAAATTTTTCCATTTGCTATAACTAATGGTTCCATGTATGGATGGTGCAGTGCTGGTTGGTAAAGAACTTTTGTTTTCTTGATGTTACTTGTCAAGACAAAATTAGCACAAGCAGCAGAGAATCAATTAATACTCTATTGCTTCTCAGTCTCAGAGGCTGCATTGAGTACACAGTCATCTGCAAACAAAAAGTTGAGCACCAACACTCCCTCCACTTTATTCTTAGCTCATAACCTTTTTGAGTCAAATAATTTACTGTCAGTCCAGTCACTGACCTTGATGCCATTTTTGTCCTTGTTGAAGGCATCTCATCAACATCACTGCAAATATTATGCTAAAAAGGATGGGATGAGGGGCAGCCAGGTGGCTCAGCGAGTAAGAGCACGGGCTCCAGTGTTGGGATGACCTGGAGATCGAATCCCGGGCTCAGACACTCAGCACCACACCCAGAAATAACTGGCCGTGTAATCTTGAGCAAGTTACTTAACCCCAATTGCTTTAAAAAAAAAAAGGATGGGATGAAGCACACAGCCCTGCTTCACTTCACAGGTGACTGGGAAAGTGTAAGAGCATCATCCATTATCCAGAACCCATGTGAGCATGCCATCATGGAACTGGTATACAATACTGAAGGACTTCTCCAAGTAATCAAATTTTGCCATGATCCATTCAGAAGCCCTCCTGACTGACAGTATCAAAGGCCTTGGTCAGATTGATGAATGTTGTATATAGACGTCTGTTCTTCTTCTGGCATTTTTTCTGAAGTTATCTGTTAGCAAACATCTTAACAACCATTCCTTGGCCCTTTCTGAAGCCATGTTAGTTCTTGGATAGATGACAATTCTCCAGGTTGAAGATCAGCCTGTTAAGGAGAATTCTGGAAAGTATCTTGCCAGCAATGAGCTCCTGAAGGATAATCTCCTCTTGCCATATAACCCAGAAGATTTCAGTCAGCTTTTGTAAGAGCAGTAGATGTCTCTATCTTGTAAATCTCTACTGGAGTAGAATCATCACTAGGTGATTTACCACACAAATGCCTAATTGCATTCAAAACCTCTTCTTCAGTTGGAAGTTCAATGAGAGAGAGATTGGCTTCAACCTGAGGTAAACAGTCAATGGCTTCAGCATTGGTTGTTGATGGTCTGTTGAAAACACTATGGAAGTGTTCAGCCCATCTCTCTAGGATCATGTCCTTATCACTAATCATTGTGGCTCCATCAGCACTGAGTAGCTGAGATGCACCATAGGTCTTCAGCCCATAAATAGCTTTCAGGGTATCATAAAAATGCTTTGAATTGTTACTATCAACACGTTCATCTGCCATCTTACTGAACCAAGCTATATTTCTCTAAGCTTTACTTCCACTTTACTTTTGATGGAGCTAAATGCTGCCTTCTTAGAGACAGACAAACTATACTGCCAATAAACTCTATGGGGTTCTTGTTTTTAATTTAGCAGCATCTGAATTGCCACATCATTTTTTTTTTTGCTTTTTGGAGGGCAATTGGGGTTAAGTGACTTGCCCAAGGTCACATGGTTATTTTTTTGTATTAAGTGTCTGAGGCCAGATTTGAACTCAGGTCCTCCTAACTCCAGGGCCAGTACTCTATTCACTGTGCCACCTAGTCTTCCCTTTCCACATCATTTTTCACAAGCCAATCTTAATGTCTGCAAGTCTTCTGACCTTGATAAGTACTGTACACCAAATCCCTGAAAGTTGTCCATTCCTTTTCTGCTCCATTGTTGCCAACAGTGGTTTGGCTCAGCTTTCCCTCTGAGTTAGCAACAAATTATTCCTTCCAGAAGAAGTAAAGTTGACATTAAGTCTTCTGGTAGTTGTCTTGCCTTTGGGCTTCACTATTTGTTGAATGAATTGGAACTTGGAGAGGATAAGACTATGATTGGTCTAGCACTCTGTGCTACATATTGCTTTCAGCACCCTCACATCTCTTCTCCTTACAATGACATAGGCTATTAAATGATGATGGTGCATCCATGAAGTTTTATCGCATTTAGGTAAACTGAAGACAGTGTTGGTAATGAGGTCGTGAGACACGCAGGTCTTCAACAGTAAGTGATCCTTGCTGTTGCTGTTTATGACTCCATTTCTATCTGTCATGTCTGTTAGTCTATGCCTACTCTGGCATTAAAGTCACTTAGAATTATGAACTTGTCCTCTTTTGCACATTGATGATAAGGGTGTCCAGGTCTTCTTAAAAATTTCTTTTATCTCATCAGAGTTGGTCATGGTGGGGCACATACCCTGATGAAGATGCATGCCTCTTTCCTGCAAATGGTGATTGCAATATCATGAGCTTGTCATTTACTATTTTGGGGAGGCATAAAAACTTAGTTTTGATTGCAATAACTACACCAACTTCATAGCACTTCCCATCACTGTGGTCACTCCAGAAAAATGTGTATCTAGCTCCAACTTTGGTAAGCTGGCCTTCATTTGCCAGCCTTATTTCACTCAGGGTTGCTATTTAGATGCAATACTTGCTGAGTTCTCTTGCAACAAGAGCTGTTTGTCTCTCGGATCTACTGGATTTTATGTTGTCCATAAGTGTACAAACATTCCATAACCAATGATGAGTGTAATCATCTTGGCAAAAGTCTTTGTGCAACTCTTTTTTTCAACCACAGGGTGGAAATTCCCATCTTCCATTGTAAGCAGACCAGGGGTGGATTAAGCAGAAAATTTTTAGGGCACCTTTTCTAGCCCCTTCCTTATGACAGGAGGTGAGCAGTGTGATCCTTCAAAAAGATTGCATGGATACCTAGTTTGCTGCCGTGTTTCTTCCAGAGTCAGCAGAATCTAGCAGTAAGATAAAAATCTGAGAACTAGGGATGGCTTGGGATATAGCAGATGACTTTGGTGCCTTCAGTGTCTAAACAAGCTCTAAAGCATTCCACAGCACCTGCTTTTAGCAGCCTTCATGGACATTGGAACATATTGTTCTCATTCATCCATTCTGCTAGGGGGAAGTCTTCACATGCTTAGGGTAGACCCCCCTCCCCAACTCACTGATGGGTTTGAGGCCCCTCAACCTGGTTTAGCCTGTCTGCCTAAACAGTTTACCAGGTGTGGCTGCTGTGCATACTACAGCTTCTTGGAGCCACAGGTGAGAGCTGGGTTAATACGTGAACACCAAAGGTGGGAAGCATCTTTGAAAAGGGTTTGGCAGCCCTTGTGCCAGAGACACTAGTTTTCCCTGAATACCCATACACCCCATTATGTGTAATAGAGACTTAATCAACAAATATATTTAAACCTGTCCTGTGTGACAGACTGGGAATACAAAAAGAGGTAAAAGATAGTTGTAGTCCTCAAAGGACATACAATCTAATGGAAACAAATATATACAAAGCAAGCTACATACAGGCTAAATAGGAAATAATTAAGAGAGGTAGGGCACTAGAATTAAAAGGGGTTAGGGAAGACTTCCTGTAGAACCTGGGATTTTAGTCAGGTCTCAGAGGAAGTCAGAGAGGTGAGCAGTCAGAGAGGAGGGGGGAATGTTAGAGAAATTACCCAGAATTGAGATGTTTGTGCAACAGCCAGGAGGACAGCATCACTTGATTGAAGAATACATTTCAGTGAGTAAGGTATAAGAAGATTGGAAAGGTTGGAAGGGTCTTTTTTTGAAGGTCTTTGATAGCCAAACAGAGCTTTTTGTATTTGCTCTTGAAGACAATGAGAAGCCATTGGAATTTGGGGGTTTTAGGGGAGGAGCAATATGATTGGACCTGAATTTTAGGAAATGGATTGGAGTGGGAAGAGACTTGAAGCAGGTAGACCCACCAGCAGACTATTATGGTAATCAAAGGGATGAGGACGTGTACTAGAGTGGTGGCAATGTCAGAGAAGAAAAAGGGTGGGGAGCATATTAAAGAGATGTTGAAAAGGTAAAATCAGCAGGCTATAGTAACAATTTGGATTTGGGGGCAGGGATGAAACATAGTGAGGAATCCAGAATGACTCCTAAATTGCAAACCTGAGGGACTGGGATGCTGCTGCTGCCCTCAATAGTAATAGGGAAAGTAGGAGGAGGGGAGGGTTTAAAGGGGAAATATAATGAGTTCTGTTTGGGACATATTAATTTTAAGATATTTATTGTACAACCAGTTCCAGATATCTGGAAAATTTGGAGATGTGAAGTTGGAGCTTAGCAGAAAGGTAGATCTGAGAATCATCAGCATAGAAATGGCAATTAAATCCATGGGAGCTGATGAGATCACCAAGCATATAGAGAAAGAAGAGAAAAGGGCCCAGGACAGAATCCTGAAGGATAACCATTGCTAGAGGGCATGATCTAGAAGAGGATCCAGCAAAGGAGACAGAAAAGGATTGGTTAGAGAGGTAGGAGGAGAAGCAGGAGAGAGTGGTGTACCAAAAACCTAGAGAGAAAAGAGTATGAAAGTAAGAAGAGTGATTATCAGTGTTTAAGGCTACAGAGAGATCGAGAACAACTGAGAAAAGTTCATTGAATTTGCCAACTAAAAGACCATTAGTAACTTTGGAGAGAGCAGTTTTGGTGGAATGATAAAATCAGAGCAGACTGTAAGGGGTTAAGAAGAGTGTGAGAGGAAAGAAAATGTAGGTAACCAGATGGCCTTTTTGAGGATTTTAACTACAAAGGGCAGAAGACAAATAGGACAATAGTTAACAGAAAACCTCTTAAGAAAAGTACAATTCTCATCTCCTAGAAATAATCTAGGCTCTTTTTTGACCCAAGGGTAATACATTTTTGTATGTATATATAGTGGCAACTAGGTGGCACAGTGGCCAGAGTACCAGACCAGAGGTCAGGAAGACATTTTTCTGAGTTCAAATCTCAACTCAGACACTTACTAAATGTGTTACCCGGGGCAAGTCACTTAACCTTGTTTGCCTCAGTTTCCTCATCTATAAAATGAAATGAAAAGAGGAAATAGCAAATCACTCCAGTGCCTTTGCCAAGAAAACCTCAAATGGGTCTCACAAAGAGCTGAACATGACTAAAAATCAACAACATATATAATATGTATGTAAGTATATCCTAGGTTCTCCAGTCTAGAACTAGAAGCCATCTATCTCGTTCAACTTCCTTTTTTTTTTTTAATAGATGAAGAAACTGGGGTCTAAGAAGGTGTAGTGACTTGCTTTAAGGTCAAACAGGCTGGAAACACCTTTCCAATTAATCTATAAGCTCCTTAAATACAGAAAATGTAATTATGATTCTTCCCCTATAGTGCTTCATACATACCATATTTAATGGGTTCATATTAGGCATTTAATGCCTAACAAAATATGAATTTTTAAAAAT
Source organism: Petaurus breviceps papuanus (assembly GCF_028583685.1). Classification (NCBI taxonomy): domain Eukaryota; kingdom Metazoa; phylum Chordata; class Mammalia; order Diprotodontia; family Petauridae; genus Petaurus; species Petaurus breviceps. Next base: position 58,922,318 of record NW_027187460.1, on the reverse strand, counting down.
TTGGTAAAAACCTGTCAGAAATACATAAGGAAGGGTCAAGGGGACCGTCATTTAGCATGGACTCCATTAAAGGGAATGACAACAGTTAGATCACCTATCAAAATTTATGGGATGCAACCGAAATACTTAGGAGAAAATTTATATCTCTAAACCCGTAAATCAATAAAATAGAAAAAAGAATAGATCAATGAATTGGACATGTAACTGCAAAAAAAAAAATAATAAAGAACAAATTTTAAATCCTCAATTAAACCCAGTTGGAAATCCTAAAAATCAAAAGAGAGATTAATAAAATTGAACATAAGAAAATTGTTGTGGGGATTGAATGAGATAATATTTGTAAAACACTCAACACTAACATAGAGCCTGGCATCTAGCAGGCACTTTTTAAATACTTGCTTCCTTCCTTCCCTCCAATTATAATAATGGGGAAAAAAATGCAATGTAGTATCACCAGTGAATTGACACTTGGGAAAGAGTATTACCTTTGTTTTTTAGATGGACTATCACTTTATTCAATTTAATTCAACAAGCATTCATTAGTCATCCATTATGTGTTTAATAGCACTATATACTTCTTAGGAGAGGCAGTCTGCTGTAGTTAAAATCAAGCCAGCCTGAAAGACCTGGGTTCAAGTCCTATTTCTGACATAGACTGACTGTGCAACACTGGGCGCATCACTTAACCTCTTAGTATCCATGAGTTGCAGAGGAAGTTGATGACTCATATTAATGGAATATTTTCCTTCACTGATGAAATCATAAACTTGGACCAAACCCAGTGTGGCTGGTACAGTGTTTGGCAGGAGTTGGGGCTGAAAACAGTTAGCCCAAACAGACAGTACTGGTCCTCAAGGAATTTATATTCTATTTGGGATATGCAACATGTCCACAGATAAATAAATGCAGAGTCATTTCAGATAGCTAGGGCACCAATAAGGTGTCTGTTTTAGGAGATCGGATGGAAAATAGGGGGCTCCATTTTCTATCTGATCTTTCTATACCTGTGAGACGAACAACATAAAACACTTTGCAAACTTTTGAGGGACTATATAAATGTCAGGTAATATCTCCTTTGTAATCTAAGATGATCATCGTTATCTTTAATCTTTGCCCCATCTTTAGGGCCTTTCTAGCATCAATGCTTGGTTATTTTTGGCAAATTTTTAACCCCAGGTTAGCTTCCTACTTGTAATGGAAATGCAAATTTAAAGATCTTCCCTGCCCCTAGGCTAAA
>NW_027187460.1:58809841-58921071 GCF_028583685.1 Petaurus breviceps papuanus | reverse complement strand
CATTTTGAGTTGCTTTCCTTTATCAAAGCAGATCCAAGAACCTGTGGTGGAAGCAACCCTGAGGACGCTTGGGGTGCTTGCCGCTACACTACTACTGCTCAATATATTGCCAAGTTGTCTCTTCCTCTCATAAATAATGATGGACTAGGAGAATGCAAATTACAGTAATTCTTTTTTTTTTCTTTGCTTTTGGAGGGGAAGGCAGGGCAATTGGGGTTAAGTGACTTGCCCAAGGTCACACAGCTAGTTTTTGTGTTAAGTGTCTGAGGTTGGATTTGAACTCAGGTCCTCCTGACTCCAGGGCCGGTGCTCCAGGGTGCCACCTAGCCTCCCCAAAATTACAGTCATTCTAATGGCAAACCTAGTATAAAACTAGGAAAGTAAATCTAATGGGGAAAGATATACAATGTTTCAAAATGAAATTACAAAGATTTTAAAATTGTTATCTTGGACGATACCCTCTTAACCAATTTGTACTCTTGAACTACCTACATAATCTAAATTTATGCTTGAGATATAAAGTCCTGCTTTCTTCATGAGCCAGTCTAGAGCTCCTCCCTTCATCCTCTAGAGCATGCTTCACACAGAAGCTATTTTTATTTGCTACTTCCCTTAGTTATATGTTGTGTGATTTTGATTTCCTTCTTTCCCAGATTGTTGTAACTGCTCTCACTTGCTCCATTTCTTTCAAAAATTTAACCAAGGAATATACAGATTGTGATGGAGAAGGGTGTTACTTAAGTCAGAGATTAAAAAGAAAATAATAAAATACCCACTCATAAATTTTTACAAGCTACAAAGTGTTGCAATAATTTTCTCTGAGAATGTTTAAGAATATTTTGTTTGAAATAGATTAAGTTAAGGGACATGGAATATTTTTTATTCAGGATCACAAATTAAAATAACTGTTTTTAAAATATTTAAATTAAGAACAAGGAATGACACTCATTAATAAATGCAACAGGAAATAATACATTTCAATCTAAATGCTATTAAGGGAGACAAAAGGGGTAAAGGAAAGGGAATGTAAAAATATGTAACAATGTTTGCCAGTAGAATGTAAATTTCGTGAGAGCACAGATTGCTTGGTTTTTGTCTTTTCTTTTCCTAAGTGCCCAGCACATCAGAGGTGCTTAATAAAATGTTGTGGAATTTTAAAATATCTTATTAAGTTTTAAAGAAAAGTTATCAAACATTGCCCAACTTGTGAAGTTGTATTTTCTAAGTATGCTGACGCCTGTGCATATAATATGTACAACAAATAAAGTGGAGCTAACAATCTTAATGGAAGAAATTAAACATGACCTCATGACAATAAAACTGGCATTTATAGGGCTTTAAAGTTTGCAAAAAGATGTACATAACCTTGTATGAGATATACCTTGTTCAAAAGGTATATTTAGATAAAAAGGATACTGGAGAGATAGTATAAATGAAGAAGGTAGAGTCCTTTGTGGAAATCCATGAACCTGAGTTAAGATGTGGGTGAAGACACGAAGAGGGAGAGACAAAAAGGAGACTGTGCCCCAAGGACTGGGGGATAGGGAGATTATGCTATAAGAGAAAGAGGACTTGTGGGATAAGTTCTTTATGCAAATCATGATCATTAGCACAAAGACATAACTGAAGGAGGATTTTAACTCTTTGAAGGTGTATAGAGAGGTCTCTCCTCTATAAGGAGAACAACTGAGAAACTCTTGACTTGTCTTCCCAATAATTTCATCCTAAAATATATACATTTTCTGTTTCATTTACAATGTTAGTGTGGGAAAAATACTTTATCAAACCCAAGGCACTATATAAATGGGCTTGGGAACAGAGAGAAAGTTGGTCAGGTTTCTGATCTCATTAGTGTCGGGAAGAAAACACCCAGTTAAGAGGCATGCCAGTCTTAGATGGAGAATATTGTGGCCCCAAAGGTATCTAGGTGGCAAACACAGTAAACAGAGCACCAGGCCTGGCATCAAGAAGACCTAAGTTCGAATCTGACCTAAGATACTAGCTGTGTGACCCTGGGCAAGTCACTTCACCCTGTTTCCCTCAGTTTCCTCATCTGTAAAATAAACTGGAGAAGGAATTGGCAAACCACTCCACTATCTCTCCAAGAAAACTCCAAATGGGGTCATAAAGAGTCAGATACCAATGAAACAATTGAACAACAATAATGTGGACCCAAGGCTTTAGGAGGGAAGATTTCAAGAAATGTATGGGTATGATTCCCCATTGTCTAGAACTCTAAAAGGGGTGTAAGCTAAAGAAGAATGGGAGACTCTCAAGAATAGGAAGGATAGAACAAAAATGGGGAACAGGGAACTGAAATTCAAGATAAGCAAAGAAATGGTGAGAAAGTAATAGGTTACCTTTATGAACACAAGTCACCTAACAGTAATGAATTATATTCCAGCATATTTTAAAAAATAATTTGTGCATATTAATGCAAAATTGGTCAGCAATTTTTGAGGAATTTTGGAGAGTGGAAGAGATGCTAGGACTAGAGGAAGACAAACATTGTGCCAGTTTTGAAAAAGGGCAAGGTGGATCCTTTAACTATGGAACAGTGAGTTCTTTACCCAGTAAAATTAAACGTCATCAAAGAGGTAGTTTGAAGGCACTTAGGGAATGGCATCAGTCATTCTAACTATCAGTCAGCATAATTAAGAAGTCATGCCATCAAACAAATTGTGGTACATGAATATAATAGAATATTCCTATTATAAGAAATAATATGAAGAATTCAAAGCAACATGGGATGATTTATATTAACTGATAAATACACAGAATATATATTTAGAAGAGTATAAAAGTCTTTTAAATAAAATGGTAAGGGTATAGGTAGGGGGGAGAGGACAAGGGAGGGATCTTTAGAGGGGAGGGTGAGAGAATAGGTAAAATAGGGGTGTAGAAGGGTGTTTAGATTTATGGGAATGGGAGGAAATGGGATCCTTGGAGGGGGGTAGGCAAGTCATAGGAGGGCAAAGTAGTGGCTAATAGTAAAGTAGAGGAAGCAGGAGGGATAGGAAACAAGAGATATGCATATACATAAAAACAAAGATCAGGAATAGAATAGGTTTCAGATAGTATATGTCTATATATGTATATGTATATATCTATAGCTATAACAAAACATATCTAAACTTTATTATAGCCTTGGGGAGGAGGGTATGTGATAATATTTGTAGCCTAGAGAAACATATCTAAACTTTGTGTCCTTGGGGGGAGGGGGAAAAATAAGAAAGTGCACAGAAGAGAACAAAAGAAAACTCACAAGGAAGCAAAGATGGGCAATTCGCAACACAATGAGTATTATTTATCATATGGGCTTTCTTGAAATGAAAATTTATTGTTACATATTTTGAATCCTCTCTTGTGTTTTGCTGTGCACATGCCATGCTTTTTTCCCTTAACTTTGTATTTAAATTCCAATATTTAAGTTTATGATGTTTTTGTTTCTTTTTTCTATTTGTATCTGTATTCTCCCAATTGAGATTAAAATAAAATTTTGGAAAAAAATACACAGAATAAGGAAAATGCACACAATGAGTACAACAACAACAATGACAAAACCCAAATTGAACAGTGTAATTATAATAATCAAACCTGGCCCTAGAGAGGAATTGAGAAAATTCAGCTTATTCATTTCTTTGCAGAAGTGGGAGGACTGTGAGTATGAAACATTGATTTTATATATGTATGTGTGTGTGTACACACATATGTACATATATATGTACACACATATTATATATAAGACATGGAGTATTGAATGCTCTTGTTCTCTTCTTAAAATCTTTCTTATGAGAGGTGACTCAATGGATAAGGAAGAAAGAAAGACGTATCTGAAAATGAAAATACAAAAATAAGAGATGTGAATAAAAGCTAAAACCACAAATAATAAGTCATGCCAGACTGATATCATATCCTTTGACAGTGACATGATTAGTAAATAAAGAGAAAGCCATATACGTATTTGAGTTGCAGCAAGGATTGGAGGCCTCTCATGTTATTGTTAGATGGAGAAATTTGGATTGCATGAAAGTATGTAAATTCAGAATGGATTGGATAACCAAATGAAAATGATAATTTAATGGATCCATTTCAACCTGGAGGGAAATAATTAGTGGAAAGTGACAGGGCTTTTGTCCTTGGACCTGATCATTTCAATGAAAGCATAGATATTTTTTCACATTGCCAGATGAAAATAAGCCTGGTTAAGAAAACCAATGCATTCAGTGAGAAAACAAACAAAATAAAATCAAGATTCAAAGAAACCTTGACAGCCTGGTATAATGGATTAAATGTAATATGCTGAAGTTTAACATAGGCTATGTGGCAGAGTGGATAGATAGCTGGGTTCAGAGTCAGAAAGATCTAACTTCAAGTCTTGCGTGTGACAAATGTTAGCATTGAAGAATCACCACTTTTCAGTACCTCAAGCAACTTTCTAAGAGAGTAAATTACAGACAAGGTGCTAGCCTATGTTAGAAGAGGGGATGCCCCTACACTATTGAAATCACGAGTCTGATTAAAAAAAAATTAAAGAATGAGCAAAGTGGGGTATCTATATCTCAGTCAGTTTTGTGATGGCAAAGTTATGATCTATTATGAAGTCTTACTGTTTCCTTCTAATAACTTCATCAAGAATACTCTATGTGTATAGATTATTCACATAAAAATTTGAAATAAATGAAAAAGTAAACATATGGGTTGATGGTTATTGGTGCCTTTGCTTTTTATAGATGTTATTAAGGTTCAAGGTTTCATGACTTTGCTATTTTCTCTTCCTTCAGATAGATATACCTTGAGTCTCAATCCCTCAGTGCCCTCATAACTCTATTGCCTTCAGCACAGACTTCTTCTGTATATATGTTGTTCTAGTCCAGCTGCTTTTCCTCATCTTTGTTTTTTCCATTCTATTGTCACTTCCTAAAGAAGCATATCCAAGACTGTGATGTTAATCCAAATGTGGTAGTTCTGTTGTCCTTGATGATGAAAAGTTTGCTATATTTTTTTTTACAGCTCTTTCCCCTCTTTTCTGTTTGCTGTTTTCCTTCCAGCTTGATCCTCTTTCTTGGGTATAAAAAAAGATTTTTTGTAAAGCAAAATGCTGCTTTAAATGTTCTCATATGAGATACTTTGTATACATACACTGAAATTATGATTGTTTGAAAGATATAAAAGATATCATTTATTTGATTATTCAAATTCTTAATATTAAGAGAACCAGGAATATGTGCTTCTGTGTGTGTATGTGCACATGCATGCACATGGATGTATCTTTGATGGGTACTTCATACTGGACAATGAGCTGGGTCTAATATTGAAAAAAAGAAAAAGAGGGCTGATTTATTTTTGGGCAAAGTTCTTTTAGTGACTCCACGCTTTTCCTTACCATCACTCTGATTATACTCTCAACCCTTCCCAATCTGGATGCTTTGGTAGACCATTTCAACATGACCACATCTTCTATTCTTGAACCCTTGCTTCCTTGTCCCTATCATTACTCACTCCTTTCTGAACACCAACACAGCATAATTCCTATTATCTGCCTCCTTTTCTCCTAGAGGTAGAATCACAAAATCATGCTGTGATTACGTACACTACAAATTTATATTATCTAATCTCAACTGGGCCCTCACTGAAGCAAAGCAATCCTGCTCCCTAATGAGTTCTCTATCCCACCCACTACACAGGCTTTTCCACTTCTCTCTTCAAGCTTCCACACCTCCTCATCTCCCAGCCAAAATTCTCAGGTGAAGACAACTCATACTTTGAGGTCTCAGTTTCTACCTCCCCCAAAGTACATTCAGGACTGTGACATTAAGGTCAAAGCTACTGTCTTTAATGATGAAATGTATTATGAAAATGTTTACAGATCTTTTCCATCTTTTCATTTATTGTGAAGAGATGGCCTTGTCAAGTTTGACCCTTGATCTCATCCCCTCCCATCTCAAACAGATTATCCCAACTATCATATATCCTCTTCTCTCTAGTCTTCAATCTCCATCTCTCTCTCTCTACAGGTTCCTTCTAAATATGCCTAAATAAGACTACCCACCTTCATTCTGAAGACATTCTCATTAAATCCTATCATCCCCACTAACTCTTTCCCCCTTCTCAGTTAAACTGGAAAAAGCTATTCAATGCCCCCTCCTTTTCTTTTCTTCTAAATCCTTTCCAACATGATATCCAGTGATCCTAGTTGACAAATCCAATGGCATTTTCTTGGTACTCATCCTTCATGACTTCCCTACCAAATTCGAAACCATTAACCATCTTTTCTTCCTGGATACTCTCTTCTTATTGGGTTTTCCTGATATTACTTTCTTGCCTCTCCTACTTGAGTGCCCACTCATTTTTTTTTTTTCTTTTTGGAGGGGGGAAGGCAGGGGTCACATGGCTTGTGTTAAGTGTCTGAGGCTGGATTTGAACTCAGGTCCTCCTGACTCCAGGGGCCAGTGCTCTATTCACTGTGCCACCTAGCCACCCCAACACACTCATTTTTAAAAATCTGATATGTGTTTAAACTTTTTAAAATTTTATTTTGATTTATGGAACAAGGATTTCCATAACATAGCATAATAAAGGATGATTGCACATGAAACTGCAAAATCTATTGTGTACAACTTGCAATTCCTTTTAAACACATAGAATTATGGTGTAAATTTTTTTCTTCCCTCTCTTACCCCTGCCCTGGAGTTGGCTACCATTAGGTGCCCACTCCTCAGTCAAAATCTGGATCCTGATCTTCATGTATTAGTCACCTACTATGTGTCACCCATCTTTCAAACTTCCCTATTGCTGTTGTGGGCACTACCATTATCAGGCACTCAAGTTCAAAATCTCAAGTGTTACCAACTCTTCTCACTCCATACCAGTTGTCAGTTCATCTTCCCAGCCCCCATCTCTCAGATCACTCCTCTTCACTCATAATCCCAATTGAGACCATCACCTCTTCTTATTTGATCTCCTTCACTTTTCTCCCCACACCAATCTCTTCCACAGAGTAGACAAAATGATTTTCCTAAAGTACATATTGAACCATGTGACCCTTACACGCCATAAACTTCAGTGGCTATTACCTCTAGGATCAAATATAAACTGATGAACTGTTAAAACTGTTTGTATTTAAAGTTCTTCATAACCTGATTCCTTTCTATCTTTTCAGTCTCCTTACACAATTTCTCTCCAAGTATTCTATAGTCCAGACTAACTTGTCCTCTTTGCACTGACTGTCCAGATCCCCAGAATGTTCTTCCTTAGAAACCCAGGCTTACTTCAATACTTTGCACAAATGGCCACCTTTTATAGACAATTCTTTCTAGGTTCCCCAAGTTGCTAGTTCTTTGACCTCTAAGGTTACCTTGTATTTTGTATATACCTTACATGTATCTATGTACATGTTGTCACAGCATTAGAATGTATGCTCCCTGAAGTATGAGACTGTTTTTGTGCTTTCTTTCAAATGCTAGGGCAGCTTAGACAGTGCCTGTCATGTAAATACTTAATTGAATTCTGCAACAATACTGTATCCAAAAAAAATGAAAAGTGAGGATCACTCAAAAGGGCAAGAGAGGCACAAGGAAGATGTGAGCATATTGCCAAATACATGTTTGTGTGTGTACAGTGTGTGTGTGTGTATACACACATATATGTAAGTAGCCAAATACATATACACACATATGTATGTGAAGAATTGGAGAAAAAAAAAAACATGGTCTGGTCCCATAACAAGAGGGAGAAACTGATAAATAGCCCACATTCTCCATCGGTACCCCTGTTTTGTAAAAAAGACAAAATTTAAAAAAACCAACAAACCCCAAAGCAATCCATGAGGTGAATTTGTGGAATTAGAACAGCTGTGAGCCATTGAAATACCTATATTTATAAGATCTCAGTCCACTGGAGTACACATGCAAAAGTATTAGTCTCATATCTAAAAAAAAACCCAAAACTAACCACTTTAAGTATAGATCGGGTAGTGTGGCTAAGGCAATACTTTTATTAAAAAAAGGGACCTGTAGACTGCAAACTAAATTATATCAAGGGTATGATGTATTAACAGAAATATAGGGTCTGGAATAAAGTTAACTGTTCTACAGTACTTTGCTCTAGTCAGAAATAACATTGACAAGCTGAAACCTGGGCAATTCTTAACTTTGTTTATGCCACGATACAAATATATTTTGCAATTTGGTGAAGCATATGAACTGAATTAAAATATGAACTCATACTGTGTGACCCTGGGCAAGTGACTTAACCTTTGTTTCAGCTTAAACTATAAACCAGGGATAGATAATAGGTTTTACCTCCTAGGGTTGTTGTTGATTAAATGAGCCATTTGCAAAATAATTAGCACAATGCCTGGGACATACAGGCACTTAATAAATCCATGTTTATTTCCTTTCTTCCAGTAGATCCCTATTCAGAATGTTTGTAAATATGTAAAATGCATAGTATTACAAAAGAAACCAGTTGTATAGAAATAGATGCTTTTTCTCATCTAAGCTCATAGAACCCCTGAAATCTATCCATGAACCCCAGATTAATAACTCATCCTCCTTGGAGAAGTTAAACAGAAGGGTAACAAAATTAAGAATTTGGTCTAGGCTTTAAGAGATCATTTGGTCCAAATTCATTCTTTTGCTGATAGGAGGTTATTTACTTGCCCAAGGTCAAACACTTAAATTGGGATTAAAAACCAATTTGATTTAGTTTGGTACTGGTTTAAAAAGGTTGATCACCAGGACAAATTAGTTCCTTAACAAAGGAGTAATTGAACCTAGTAACACGATAAATCCCAAGACCTCAGCAACTAGGTATCGTACTATGACAAAAATTGCTTTATCTGGGGTACATGATTAGCAAGCTAGAAGACTTAAGCATGTTTTCCAACCTCTCAAAACTTTTCAAAATTAGAATTGTATAAAAGATAAGGAAATTTCTGTCCTATAATGAAGAATTTATTGCATCAGTATATAGGTAGCACTACACTAGGCCTCAAATAAGGAAACAAGCATTAAGAGCCTACTGTGAGGGAAGGGTAAACCCTTTACAATTACCTCATTTGATCTTTACAACAACCCTGGGAGGTAGGTGCTATTAGCATTATTTTACAGCTGAGGAAATGGAAGCAAATAGGTGATATAATTTGCCTAAGGCAATACATCTATTAAGTTTTTGAGGTTGTATTTGAACTTGTCTTCCTGGTTCTAGGACCAGTGCCACAGTACAATGTTCCACCTAGATGACTTAATGGGACTGACATCTAGCTGTGGCCAGTTGTTTCTCCAGAAATCACTTGAAGCAGAAATTGAGGCTGGTAAATGTGGAATTTCCCAGGATGGGGTGAAAGATGAGGCAGCTCTAAGGTCTGGGAAAGCCACCATCAAGAGGAAGGAGTCAGAAAGTTGAGTGATAGGGGAAAAGGATTGAAATTACTAAAGATCTTAAAAAGAAGAAAATTCATTTAAAGACCTTGAGCATAGGTAGATCAAAGTAACAACAGAAGGGAACATGGCCTTCAGAAAAATTAAAGAAATCAAATATCTATGAATAAATATTGCAAGACAAAAGGAAAATGAATCAATACCGGAAGGGCACAGGACCTTTTGGATTTCCAAGGGAGCATGGAAACACAGGAGGAATAGTCCTGACTAGTTTGAAAAGAAACAAAAAGCTATACGATTACAAGAAAATATGATCGCTATGTAAGCAAAATATATTGATCTCAAACCACAATAAACTCTAAATGGTTAGCTGACCTAGATATGAAGGGTCACATCAAAAACAAATTAGAGAAGATACTTCCTTGCAAATCTTTGGATAGAGGAAGAGTTTATAATCAACAAAGGATAGAGGGCCACAGGTGGTAGAATAGACAATTTTAATTACATAAAATTGAAAAAAAAAAAAACTACGTAAGATGATCCAGATTTATAACCATTGCCTAACTGCTAAACAGCCAAGGGCCAGGAATTAGTAGTTTTCAAAGGAAATCAGCCAAACTATCAACTATATTAAAAAAGAATGCTCTAAATCAATGAGAAATGCAAATTAAAAACAATTCTGAGGTTCCATCTTGTACCCATCAGATGGGTAAAGATGACAAAAAAAAATGGCAAATGTTAGGATAGCAAGAAGAGGAATGTTAATGCACTCTTGGTGGAGTTAGGAATTTATCTAGACATTCTGAAAAGCAATTTGAAACCATGCTAAAAAATTTAATGTGTATATCATTTCACCCAGCTTTACCACTATTAGACCTATACCTTGAAGACATTAATAGGACCCATATGATAAAAAAAACCCCAACACATATGCATATATCTATATATGTATGTATGTATGCATATATGTATGTATAAAAGCTTTTTTCATGTAGCAAACAACTGGAAACTAATGGGGTATCCACCAACTGGTGACTGGCTAAATAAATTTGTCATGTAATTATGTCATATAAAAGATGAAAGGCTTCAAAGAAACCTGGAAAAACTTATATGAACTAATGTGAAGTGAGCAGAACCAAAACAATGTATAGAGTAACAACTTTGAAAGATGCAATATAATGACCAACCATGAATCCAGAGGAAGATCTATGCCATCACCTCCTGCTAGACTGGAAATGGATTCAAAATGCAAAATAACACATTTTTGGACACCAATGTGGGAGTTTATTTTGCTTGGTTATGTATGCAAATTTCTTACATTGTTTTTAATTCCTTTTCATTTGGGGAATGGGGTAAGGGAGAAAAAATGGTTAAAAGAAAACAAAAATGCAGTGTTCTTGCCACCATACATTGAATTTCCCAAAATGTCATGAGGATCAACCAAAATAAAATGAAAAAGAACAAAGGACATTTAGCCTACAGAAGCCTTCGGTGGAACATCAATAACATTCAAGTATTTTAAAGTTTCTCATATGGAAGAATTACTTATTTTTAACTTTCACCCTGAATACACTAGGACCAAATAAACTTACAAAGGCAAATCTTAGCTTAATAATCAGGAAAAAGATCCTAAAAACACTGGTATTTTTAGAGGAATGGGCTGTCTCAAAAGATGGATTCCTCAACACTGGAGGTGTTGGAATTAAACTTGTCATGGACATTATTGTAGAGAATTCTCATGATTTAGACATAAACTTGGACTAAACTATGTCTGAAGAGACCTCTCTTCCAAATCTTAGGAGTATTAGACTGAATTTTTTTTCCTCCAGTCAGAAAAACCTTTATTTCCTACTCTTAAAAATGCCTTCTTCAGCATTAATATTCTAAGAAGTTATTAAGACTAATTTTAAAGGGACATTGCATTTTCACATAGCTCTTTTTTGGTAGCTAGGTACTTTGTGAAAAAACTCCTCATTTTAGGTGACTAAAGTCTTTTTTCTAAGATAACTCAAAAATATCTTTTGCAAACTCACAGAATCCTAAAGCTAGAGGTAAAAGTGATCCCTTATACTGTAAATAAACTGAGGCCTACATAAATGCCTTGACCAGTCAAGAGATAGCAGTAATGCACAGAATCAGAATTCAAACTCAGTTCCTATGACAACTTCAGTGAACTTTCTATCACACCCATGCTCTTGGTTCAACTCCCCCTCCACCCCAAAAGTCACCTTCCCCTAAATTCTCATTTGTGCCATTGCCTTCAACATTGGAGGAATGGTGTAAATTGCCTCCCCCAAGGTAGATCTCCAATTTGAGTTGCTTGGGGGTACTAGTTGCCCTTGGTTATCAGTTGGCACATGGTAAGTGGGACTTAAAACTTAGACCCTATCCACTATGGCAAATTTATCTCTCCTTTAATCTCTCTACAGCAAAATCTAAAATCACATCTTTTCACATCTCTCCCTTCCAAACCAAAAATACTACCAAGGGTAGATTCTCATTTTTTAGGGCTTGAGAGGAAAATGATAAAAGTCAAACAGGGCCTAAAAACTTCTTACACCATGCTGCCAAGTGCTGTAAAGCACCCCAAAGGGTGAAGAGACCTTTTCAAACTAGTTAGAAACTCAGTTGAGTTCTTCCTATATACTCAAAAAAAAAAGACCCCAAACTCTCAGTTCAAAAGACTGGGATAAACACTTCCTGTGTTCAACAGTGAATTATAGGACGTTTTATATTGTGAAACTAACCATCTACAACTAAGCAGAGCAAAACTACCATTGGTAATACCCCCAAATGAAACTTGTATATTTAGCAAGACTCCACATCCTGTTACCTAAGACTTCTTAAACATTTATCAGACAAAAGATCCATTTTTCTAGATTTCAAGAAACATACTACTAAATTGGGGTGGAGAAAACAGATATGGTAAAGAACATGATAAATGAAAAATCCAAGAGCCCAAAGAATAGTTGAGGAATTAACTTGGGTGATAGGAGCACAGATTAGAAAGATGTGAATGAAAGGCATCTGAAAGGAAGAGTACAATTCTGAAAGGCTGAGATGAAAAGGCTTCATTGAAAATTCCCCAGAATATCCATTAAGGTTGGAGCCATATTATGGCAGTTCTTAAATTCCAGAAAAAGCAGTTCCTATTTCACTCAAACAATGAATGATGCTTTTGCATAGCAGTTTGCCATCAGTTTAAAAACAAAACACTGGAAAGATGTGGCATCATGAAAAATGGTTTTGGGGGCCAGAGAAGAGAATTTTGGATATATTGAGGTTCTAGAAGAATATTCCAAGTGGAAATGGTCTAGAGGCAGTTGGAAATTCAGGGCTGAATATGCAAATTTTGAACCACTCATAGTTGAATTCATGAGGGGAAATGAGAGAAGGTGGCTTAGGGACAGAACCTTAAAAAACATGCTATGTTTAAGGACCAATGGCGAATGAGTTGTCAGAAGTAAGATAATGAAGGAAGTAGTCAAGGAATGACAGAACTGGTATTATTAAACGTAAAGGAATTTAGACTGAAAAAAAAATGTCATTAGCTGGGCAACGCCCCATCAGTTGTTGAGGGGATTCTTGGGTTGGACTAGAAATGGCTTATGAAATTCTTTGCAGTGTCCTTACTAACCAAACTATTAAGCATGCTTTAAATGAGTATCCCAAATGCTCATTTGAAGAAATTTGAAAGGTCTTAATTTGAAGGTACAGAGAAAAAAATACCTTTTCCAAATTATGGAAAAGAAACTTTTCCAATCAATTTGTAGCAACAATTAAAAAAAGTCTTTTGAAGTCTTGAAATAGTCTTTTGGATACAGACTTCTATAGGCTTCTAATAACTTCAGGGGAAAATCATATTAAATTTTACCAAAAAGAGAATGATTTAATGATTTCAACACAAGTATAACACTTGTACACTCAAAAAGTGTCAATTTTTCCTCTTGGATTTTTATAGGCATTAAAACACTTATATTAATCTATTAATCCTGTATTGCAACACCAAAATATAGCAAGTATTGGGAGTCAATAAAATGCTAATATTTCTCTCTTAATATGCATGTGGTGACAAGTTATGTGGCCCTAGGAAATCTTTACATTATTGCACGCAGGATTTTATTTGATATTTTCAAAACATTCATTTTTTTCTGATCTTAAGTACTTTGTCAGCTTAAACTTGTCATAGCTCTATAAATAACAACTGAATGCAAATGTTAATTGTACCATAAGAAAACATTCTGGAAGAATGCTTAGAAGTTAACATATCAAGACTGATATTTAAAACTTCAACTTCACATTAAAAGCCATTAGGATTAAAAGGTGACTGAAAAAAACTTCAGAGTGTGTATTTAGAATCACACACAGGTTACCTTTACAGTTCAATTTACTATATAGAAATCATGTTTTTATATTCAGTTAAATTCTGGATTGAGATTACAATATTGTAAACAGAAAGGATAGCAACATTAATAATTCAGTATTTTTTAGCATATCAAATTGAAATACATAGGTTCAAAACTTCAATTTTTATGGCAAACAGTCTTCAAATACAATACAGACATCTCCTGAAGTTACTACCATATCATTTACAAGGTAATTCAGCTCTGAGCTGTTTTCATTTTCACATAAAACCAAATCTTCTACAGACTTCACAGCAAAACTGATATGCTGTGAAACTTAGAAGCTATAAGTGATCAATAAGCTCGAAGCTTCAAAAGTTTGGCATTCCTGGGCCACAAACAAGCATGACATGTAAAGGAGGTAGGGAAGCAATTCCTCCATCTGAGTTCTAAGGATATTGCATGGTAAGTTTAGAATTTTGCATAAAACCCTACATTTAGCCTTGGCCACCCCCACAAATACAATTAAGATGACACACCAGCATGCTAGGATCCTAAATTTTAGTAGCCCCAATATTAAGTTCAAATAGGCATTCATTAAATCACAAAGTATCAAGCAATGAGTGCACCCTATTGGTTTCAAAGGTTGAATTTCAAGAGAATCATGATCAGTTTCTTTCTGCTTTGAAGCACATGTGTAAAAACCAGCTTTATTTTATATTCCTAACTCATAAGTACAGGTTAGGATTTTCTGTCAATTGGCACCAATGTGAAGTTATACTTCCACTTGGGAGGCAGAAATTCCACACCTGAGCAAAAGCTAAGTTAGGAACAATGATCCTTGTTTCATTACTATTTCAATCCTGAAAGTTAAAATTAATAACATTAGCAGTGAACACTGCAAATCCTGACTAAACAAAGTCAGGCCAAGGATAAACAAACAAAAACCCCAACCAAATTAGTACAAGAATTAAAAGAATAATGCTAACTGAACTCAAAGTAACAAAGAATTAAGGGAACAGCTTAAAATTCTTTTTTTCTAATTACCGCAGTCAAAAAACTTAAAGGTGTGCTTTCCTGCAATTAAAAAATTTAAATATCCAGTGCAAAAGAGCATCAAGATTTTTGAAGATGGATATAGCCCTTCTTTTTACTGATATGTATAACTATTTGCAATTTACCCCCCCCACCTGTTATTTAGCATAAATTACCATTTCAGCCAATAAACTTGTAATTGTATGTCTAAGGTACTACATGCATTGTATCTATATACAGATGTCTATTTATTACTGTTGGGCTTGCAGGTTTAACATTTTTGGTGTTAGAATTGTTAAAGAAACATACTATGTTTAACAAACACTGCAAACTACATGTCACCTTTCCAGTAAAGAATATGAAATTCACAATGATTTATCAAACTTATTTTACTTAAATTATTGAAACTTAAATAATTGAAAAAATTAAAGTACTGCCAAACTAAACTTGAAATAATGGGCTAAAGAAAAATAACTTTCAAAACAGTCATGTACACATCTATTTCAAAACTACCTTTGCTAACTAGCCCCTTTCCCAAAGTTTTAGCCTGAATAAACAGTAAAATCTACACAAAATTTTATTGCAATTATACAAGGGTTACGTCAGGTCAAATACAACAAATACTATGATGCAATTTTACATTTATTAAACTACAGTTCAAAGCACAAATTTACACATTCTAAATACACTAAACATATCTAAATGAAGTCACACTGGTCTTCCACTTGACATTTGATATATCTGGGCGAAAGACATAACTTTACAAGACTTTCTAACAGGAATCCTTAGTATAAAAACTGTGTACTTGTATGTAAACGGTTTATAATGGGGAACCCAAGTGATGGGCTTCCATCTCCACTAAGTCATCCATTTTGTTGCATATTTTATTTTAAACGCTTAGGGGTTGGACAACTGGTAAGTTTAAATCTGGACACATTATCTAATTCCCACCTCACCCCAAAGAATTATAGTTGTAAGCTGGTTTTGCCTGGTCCCAATTAGCTATTATTACTAATTTCTTTCAAGTTTTGGAGAGTGAATAGTTAAGATTGTTCAATTTTTCTTCCACACTGGAATGTTGACCAGACAAGCTTAACTTGCAACTTCAGGTCTAAAAGGAAGCGTTAATGCCTGTTTTTAAGCTTCAGTGGAAAAGCTGCTGTCATCTTGGCTCAGCTGAATGCAAGAAGGCACAAAGAAGAAATTCTTCATCATTGTGTCTGAAGTAATTCCAGCATCTTGCATCTCATACCTATATTTTTAAAAAGAAAATAGTTGAAATTAACTTTTGCTGAAATCATCACTTGCCAAATGATTTAAAGGTGATAATATGGTAGTTGTGTATACCAGTATTTAATAAATGTTTGTTGAACTAAGAAAAACAAAACAAAACAAAACATTACACCCCCAACAACTATGAAATAACTATATATAGTATACTGGAAAAAAAGATACTAAATGGCTTGCCCAAGCAGGTAACTTGAACTCAGGCCTTCCTGGCTCTGATGGTGCCTCTTATACTACTTAACCTCAGTGGTGATGTAAAGTAATAAAAGCCTTCATTCTTCATGTTATCAGTAACTAGTCAGTCAAAAAAATATTTATGAAGTGCCAGGCACTGTGCTAAGCAGTGAGGAAAGGAAAAGAGTACTTGGTCCCAAGGAGGTCATGAAACAATTATGTATGATTAAGCTATTTACAAGATAAAGAGAGGGAGGGGAAGAGGGGAGAGCAGGAGGGATGGGGAGAGAGGGGGAGGTAAGGGGGGGAGAGAGAAAAGCTTTAGGAAAATCACTTTGGTGGCTGAATGGAGGATGGACTGGAATGGGGGACATGGCAAGCAGAACAACCAGCTAGCACCTAGGTTGCAAAGCCTGGGACAATGATGGTACTCTTGATAGTAATAGGGAAGTGTCTGAAATGGGGGAGGGTCTAGGGGAAAAGACAGTGACTTCAGTCTTGAACGTGCAGAGTTTAAGATGTCTGAAAAGCCATTGGATATATTAGCTTACAGGTCAGCAAAGTGTCTAGAGCTAGAAAGGTGAGAATTATCAGCATAGAGTTAATTAAATCCATGGGAACTGATGACATCACAAAGTAAAGGAATATAGAAGAGGACCCAGGACAGAATTCTATGGGGCACTCCTGGTTAGTGGAAGTGATCTAGATCCAGCAACGGTAACTAAGGAGTAGATACGAAAGAGATCCAGGAGAAATGTCATGAAAACCTAGAGACTGGAGAGTATCAAGGAGAAGAGGGTGATTAATCTTGTCAAAGGCTGCAAAGAAGTAAAGGATAAAGAAATTTTTAGTAACTTTGGAGATAGCAGTTTTAGTCAGATGATAAAGTTGGAAGACAGACTGTAAAGAGTTAAGAATGACAAGGAAGGAAATGGAGATATTCATTATAGACATCCTTCTTTAAGAATTTAGTCACAAAAGGCAAGAGAGATATGGGGACAGATAAATACATAATTAAAATTAAAATCACATCTTACCAATCACTGAATAACATCATGTAATAAATAGTTGGCCTCTGAAAATCATTAAAAGCAGACGGCTCATGAAGAGTGTCTGCTCCCATATTATCAAAGATCAGCCAATCTCCCACATTCAGCTCAGGAAGAAGACAGTTTTCCACAATTTGATCAAGCTCATCACAGGATGGACCCCAAAGGCTGCTTGTAAACAGAGGCGCATCTTTCTTGTATTTCTACAGAAAAAAAAAAAGTTTTATATTTAAGTACCTCATCAGAAAATCCTAAAATTTCTGCTGATCACCCCACTAACCGCTCCTCCCTCCAATCCCCAAGACATTGCTAGACAAAATTTTGTAAGGGCAGAGACAATTCTTTCTTCTTGGTATCCTTCCTCTTTTCTTTATCCCTCAAGGGTAAAACACTACCCAATGTTTCTTATGTATATCAAATAGGTATTTGTTAAATGACTGAATGAATGCTCTTACCTTGTGAACCTCTGGGATGGTATTCAAGTTCTCAGACAATTTACTTGCAAAAGAACCATAAACACCATCATTCATGTAATACATAAAGGCTGGTTCATTACTCCCGGTCTTTCCTACAGAAAGAAAAGATTAAGGTTAACCTGAATTTTACTACAATGACTGAAAGTCTAAGCTATACTAAAAATATAGAGAGCACAATTAGTGGAACCAGAAAGTTTTCACTTTATCAAAAAGATGGACTAAAAGAAAAAAAAGCTAACAACTCATAAATCAAGATGGCTGACATCATCTAACTGATGACAAACTGTTAAAAATAGCCTTTGGGTCCTCAAAAACACATAGTGCATTTTTTTTTTTTTAAAAGTGAGATAAACATTGAAACTAGTTTTAATGCAGAACATTATCTTTCAAGTGGCTCTCTTTGAATTGCAATTAGAAGCAAAGACAAAAAATCTTATCTATGGAACACAAGTATTTTACGGTAAGGAAATAAAGAATTTATAACACTAATTTTTTGTTTTTCAATCTGTAAAGGTGACATGAAAGTATACTCTATATAAGTTAAGTTGCTAAAGGCTTTTTGGTTTTTTGAATGGTTTAATATTAGAACAATTATAATAATATAAATAATAATAAAAATAATTAGGACAATAAGGCACTATTATCTTAGACATATAAACCTCAGGAGACCCACAACTGCACCCTAATACCCAAGGAAAAAAGAATACAGGTGGTAGGGAGACTCTGCTAGGATTTGTTAAGTCTCTTTAATATAATATTGGGTCAATGTGTATTGAACTATGTGAATGAGTGATGAATTAAGTGAATGAGGCAATGAACTAGGATCATTTCCCCTAAAGAAAGAAAACAATTTACATTTTACTTCAAATTTTTCAAAATTATTACCTCCAGAGGAAACATCGTTTTCAACAACTTTCTTTGCAATGATATTAACTGCTAAAGTGAATGCAGAAGATACATAGTAGCTCCCAGGTTCTGAAATGACCTTAATGCCAGATCCTTCAGGAAAGTAGACATCCAACAATGGGCTGATGATGTGATTAACCTATGGAATTATAAAGTCCTAGACAGTTAAGTATGATAAGTAAACAATTCCCTTATCACTTAGTTTAGCCTAAATCACTCCCCAAAACTATAGTTTAAAAACCCATTTGGTTCTTATCTTAAGCAAAATGGATTGCTGAGCCAATCATAACTTCTTTTTAAGGAACCTATCCACATTTTCAAGTCATCTCAAGTCACAAAAACGTCAAAACTGACAATAAAATTTCCATTCAGTTTATAGTGACAATAAAGTTTTCCTACATCCATCTACCAGTGACTGCAGATTATAACCCAAAAGAACCATTAACTACTGTCAGAAATTCATTGACAGATAGTCACAACTGGTAAAGTAAAATTCAGGAATGAGATTAAGGGGCTAAAGATTTATTAAAGCCACGGGAGCTAATGAGATCGATCACCAAGGAAAGAGAATGTAGAAGACAAAATAATCTGTGAGTATAATTGTAGTCAATTCCCGGAGGAGGTCAGAAATCAGTTGCCATTTCTTTTGCTTTTGTTATAGGTATACTCAGTTTTGCAGGCTCATTTGTGTCAGTCAATCAATAAACATATATGTACTGCCTGAAAATAAAGAGTCCTAGGGTCTGGAGTCAGAAAGGCTATATTCAAAACCCACCCCTGATGTCACCTATGATCAACAATATTAAAGAAATTAAAGTCAAAGGGCATTGTGCTAGGTGACACAGAGAGCAAAACACAAGACTTAGTTTTTGTCCTTAAGAAGTTTATATTAGGGACACAACATGTATGTATCCAATACATACAGAGTAATTTTGGGGGACAGTGGTTGAGAGAATAGGAAAGTCTTCATAAAGGCAGTATTTTAAGGTTTTGAAAAAACTAGACATTAGAGGTAAAAAGGGAATGCATTCCAGGTACAGAGAATAGCCAGTACATAGGCACAGGAAAGAAGGTTTTGAGTCTAAGGACCAGAAGGAAGGTCAGTCTACCTGGACTGCAGAGTGCAGTGGGAACAATGTATAATATAAAGCTAAAGTGGCAGCTAGGTGGCACAATGGATATTGCCAGGCCTCCTTAGGTTAATTAGATTTATCTCTCTCAGTTCAAATCTAGCTGTGTAAGACTGGACAAGTCACTTAACCCTGTTCCCTACTTGCCTCGGTTCCTCATCTGTAAATAAGCTAAAGAAGGAAGAAATGGCAAACCACTCCAGTATCTTTGCCAAGGAAACCCCAAATGGGATCACAAAGAGCCCAACATGACTGAAATGACTAAACAACAACAAAAGCTAAAAAGAAAAAAGGGACAGACTATAAAAGGCAATTATTTTGGCAGCTATATGAAGGAGAGATTGAGAGATTTTGTGAAAAAAGGGAGGGGAATAACTAGAAGATATTACAGATGTAGACAAGATTGGACAACTGTCTGGAACGATTGGGAATGTGGCTAAATTTTACCCAATATGGAATTTTGACACTTAATATAAGAACAAGAAGTTGTCATGGTTTTGTGTTTGCTAAAGTGGCATTAAATCTTTAACACAGTGGTCAACTGGTTAAAAGAATCTACTTTTGCAAAAAAATAAATTGGATTCATTAATACATTACCGATGACAGTGACCTCACATGCTATGTCATCATTCACACAACAGATTCATTTAATGTGAATAAAAGGCAGCACTTTTCCATTTTTCCCCCATGTTGTTAAATATAAAAAGAATTTCTACCCATTTTGGAAATGGCTCAAGACAAGATGAACAGCAGAGTGGAAAAGGACAAGAGACAGATCTAAGATACTAGGTTCTTTTGAACTTTTTCTCCCTCTTCTGACTACAAAAGACTAAATAAATTAGCCTAGGGTAGTTAACCAGATATGATTCTTGGGAACTGCTTAATTCCTAGAATTCTTTCTATAGATAGCAGCTACACTGAAGATGTTATAGATGCTATGGAACTATCCACCTGAACTATAATCACTGACAACCTGTATAAAAATCGGCTTTGTTCATGTTCTTCTTAAAATCTTTTGATAGTGGAAAATGATTGCAATACATATTAAATGAAAATTACTTATCACTGCAACTTTACCTCTTGCAACTGAAATTCACTACCGGTGAAGCCTCCACCAATGTCCAATATGGTCATCTTAAAGCCAAATTCTCCCTAAAGGACAATGAAAACATTTACAAAGGTTTACAAAATGCAGACTTAGAAAAATTCCAATTTAGAATTCAGTCTAAATGTAACAAGATGAGCAATACAGCAACATGGAAAGAACACTATATTTGAAATTAAAGGACCTGGTTCATACCCTCCCTATATGTTACTTACCTAATGTTCCTCCATCTGCAAAATCGAACTAAAAGACCCCTAAGATCCCATTTGGTTCTAAACCCTATGAACAATAATAATCTCTAATAGAATACCATCAGCTTCTTAATTATTTCTACTAATGGATAAAGCTAAAACGACAGAAAGTTTAATATCCTAATTCTTAGTTGTTATATACCAGTAGTGCTTTTTAAACTGGAGGGTAGCAGCCCACAGTTTAAGAAGCCCCTATTATAATTGGTTGGGTTTTTTTTTGGAGGGGGGAAAGCAAGGCAATGGAGGTTAAGTGACTTGCCCGTGGTCACACAGCTACTGAATGTGTCTGTGTCAAGTGTCTGAGGCTGAATCTGACATTAGGTTCTCCTAACTCCAGGGCCGGTGCTCTATTCACTGTGCCCCCTAGCTGCCCCCAAGTCCCTATTATATAATTATCATCCCGGACACTTTCATTGTATACATACACAAGGCACAATTGGTATGCTTGGTATCCACAGGCAAAAAAATCTTTGATAGCAGATAACCCATTGTTCCCCCCTTTTAATACAGAACTGATTCTTACAGCACTTAAAAAAACCAACCAGATACACAGGATATTTATCTTATGAAATGCATGTCATTTTAGGAGCTAAACAAGAGCACCAAGTCCTTCTCAGCAGTACAAGGCCCTAAAACAATTTCATAGGACACATGATGGAAAATGCTAGCCACATCCAGAGAAATAACTATGGAGTTGGAATGCACAGTGAAACAGACTATTTCCTTTTAAATTTTTTTTTCTTTCTCATGATTTTTCCTATTTGTTATAATTCTTCTACGCAACATGACTAATGTGAACATGTTTTTATAATAGGAATGTATGTGTAGAGCCCAAATGATATTACAAGTCATCTTGGGGAGGGAAGGGGAGAAAATTTAAAACTTATGGAAGTGAATGCTGAAAACTAAAAATAAATAATTTAATAAACTGGGGCAGGGGGAGAGGAAGACTACCACCATTTTTTCTTTTTGCATTGACTGGGATTTCTCATAAGATAACCTTTCTTAAAATTGGAACATACTTTTAAATGCCTTCAATATCATGTTAATTTAATGTTTGTTCAACTGAAATAAATAAATAAATGTAACACAGGAGGAGACTGACATTTTGAACTTGAGTCCACAAATATTTTTAATAAAGCTACAAGTAGAGTAAAACAACTTACAGCCATGTCAAACACACATCGAGCATCAGATAAAGCATGAATATATACTTGAGGTTCTTTGCAAGAGCTTGAAACATGAAATCTGAAAGATTAAAAAAACAGAGAAATTTTTTTAAAACTATCATTAAAAAGTTTCTCATACCCTCCAAATTCACTTCACTACTCAACAGTATAATTCTCTCTAATATATAAGTCTATTTATGACAGTGAACTTTAAATTTGACATAAGCAATACACAGCAATCAAAGGTATTGAAATCAATTGTTATAAGCAATAATCACGTTTATAAAATGATGTTGAGAATCTACTACCCTATTGAAAACAAAATTTAATAGAAACAGACACAATTTGTTCCTTTGTAGGCTATTACCCCAAACAGGTTAAGCATCTGAGCGTGCCCAAACATTTAGCCAAACACAAGTAATTCAAAAAAGAACCTATTAAGCAAAATATGATTATATGGGACAATTAGCTCCATAGGAGAAAAAAGTTCATGTGTATCAATATGAAGAGTAAAGAGAGTGACTCTAGCTTTAACGATGGTAGGCCTCAAATGTTAGGTCTGAGATAAGTCACTGACATAAAATGATGGTTCAAGGGACAGGATGAATGTTAATGGTTTCAATATTTCATAGAGGCTATATCAAAAAACGTTCAAGACAATGTTATACGGAGTACTTCTATAATGTGTTAATTCAGTAAACCTTCAACACGTTCAAGTCTTAAAAAGGTAATTTTTAGGGCGGCTAGGTGGTGCAGTGAATAGAGCACCGACCCTGGAGTCAAGAGGACCTGGGTTCGGATCTGGCCCAGACACTTAACACAAAAAATAGCCGTGTGACCTCGGGCAAGTCACTTAACCCCAATTGCCCTCCAAAAAGCAAAAAAAAAAGTCATTAAAAAAAATACTGTCTTTGGATTGTCATTTTAAAGTAAACAAGTTTTGAACATGAATGTAGTAAAGTCGGAAGAGACCTTAGAAATCATCAGACAAAGGAACACATACTCAAGAAATTTTGTGACTAACCTAAGGTCACACAGGTAGTAGTAACACAGTAGGGCTGAATTATGAAGCTACATCTGGATGCACCTGGATGACCCTGTATCTGAATTCAAATCCAGTTTCCTTTCCCCTGAATCATCGTATTTGTCTTGCCTATAAAATACTGGTGAAAGTGCAAAATCAAGTCTCTGCTCTAGTCCCTATCTGTATAGTTGTGTGAGCCATTTAACACAGCACTTCTTCAGGCCTTAGCTTCGTTATCTGACAAGTTAAGACTGTGGGCTAGTAGATACATCGGTTCTATGAAATTTTCTTACAGAACTCTAATGGGTCAGAGCAAACAAAAAGAAAAATTTGGAAAGGTAATGAAAAATAGATGAAAAAATTCTTCCATCATAAGACCTGGATGGTATCGTAGTATTCAATCTAACAATAACAACAACAGATTCTTTTAGTATTGGCCATAAGGATGAAGTTTAAGTGTAAACATCACATTAAGCTACTTTCTTAGGAGTATTCATCAGTTAAGAAAAACATGAAATTTCCATTCCTGTTTTTTTTTAGAAATTCACTGATAATGAAAATATAACCAATATTATGCTTTCTCAGCTGTATATAAGTAAATGAAGTATGATGAAATGTATGAAGAAAATGTATGAAAAGTATGAAGAAAAAAAATAATGTGGAACACCTTATATGATACCCCCCTAGATTGGCACTATAGTGTTGTGTTTTGTTTTTTTAAAGCAAAAAGCAATTGGGGTTAAGTAACTTGCTCAAGGTTACACGGCCAGTTATTTCTGGGTGTGGTGCTAAGTATCTGAGCCCGGATTTGAACCCCAGGTCATCCCGACACTGAAGCTGGCGCTCTTACTTGCTGAGCCACCTGGCCACCCCTAAGCAATTGGGGTTAAGTAACTTGTTCAAAGTTACACGGCCTGGTGTTTCTGGGTGGGTGCTAAGTGTCTCAGCCTGGATTCGATCCACAAGTCATCCCAACAGTGGAGCCAATACTCTTACTCGCTGTGCTACCTGGCCACCCCCGCACTGTAGTGTTCTATATATTCTTACTGACAAAATACATTTTAAAACCATTTCAGGATTATTCACTACAGTGTTTCTCAAATGGGGGTTTATGGCCCAGAAAAATCAAAAGTTCATTTATTTTTTCATCCCTACATACTATTCCTCCAAGCTTGGGGGAACCAATTTATTGTTTAAGGGAGATAGAAGAAGTGCTCTCAAAACAGAAACCTCGACAATGGACTTATTCCAAATACTCCATAAAATAATAATTCCTAGTTATTCACAAAATACTATAAACTATAACAACTTCATCCAATATAGACAAGATTAGTGCCCAATATTTCTTAGTGTTACTCCTATTGACATGATCCCTACAGACCAACATAAAGACTTTAATCTTCAAAGAAACAATGTAAATTTTCTTTTTTCTTCTGCCTTTTGAAGGGCATTTGGGGTTAAGTAACTTGCCCAAGGTTACATGGCTAGTTTTTTTTTTGTGTGTGCTGGAGCTTTTGCTCATTGCACCACCTAGCCACCCTGTAAATTTTCAGAGGCATAAAGATTTATCCCAAATTCAGAAAAACAAGTATATGCCAAATCTCAAAGATACGCTAAAGGTATACTTATATTTTATACTAATTATAATTTGGAAACTCCTGAAAATCAGCAGTTATACCGATTAATAACAACATAATTTTTACAAGACTTACTTAACACCAACAATTTGGACGTCAAGTTCCTTAGCACATTCCAAGAGGTGCCTACAATTCTTCAGTGTGGTGCCAAACTTCATGTTACTCTCTTCATCTCCACTAATATCTTCTGTTGCGATGTGTAGTAAGAGCCTAAGAGAAGGGGAAGATGATTGGGGCACAGTTGGTTTACATCATCATCAGCACATGTGAAGCCTGAAGATTGTCAGAAGTGTGTTGATTATGTTTCCAGTGCTCTCTCCCAATCCAACGTCGATGAGTCAAGTGAACCTAATGAAAAACAATCCTGTATAGAGAAAAAACTAGCAATTAGGGCCTAAAACATGGAGCTAACAAGGATGGGAATATGGAAATTCAGCAAGTTTAAGACTTTGTTGTAGCACCAAGAGTCAGTTGGGTTCTGTAACAAAAGACGACGTTACTTTCAAATGAAGTGCGTCAGTCCATAAATTTACCTGGCTAATTTAAAAAGACTTGGTAATGAAGAGAAATAGCACTTTTTGATAAAAATATCAGACCTTCAAAAAACCTTCCCTTCAAACAGGAAAAAATTAACACTAAGATAGTTTGGGACCTTTTATCTTAGTATTCTGGCCTATGCAGGCCTAACCTTTAAATTATTACTTAAAATTGTAAACACCTAATATGAGTATAGTCTATGTCCTTCTAAACTTGATTACAACCACAATAAAAACTGAGTAAGAATTTTAAAATTTAATTTTCCACTGATTTTTGTAATTTAAAGAAAATGTGAAAAATACACTAGAAACAATAGTAAACAAACGGCAAGCTAGAAAAAATTAAAATATGACCAAAGGGGTGGAAAAGCAGCTTTCCCAGATGAGAAATTTCAGAAAGATTAATACTAGGTGCTCAGAAAGCAAGTAGGATAGGAGGCTAAATCATTCCACAACTGCATTAAAACAAACAGAACAAACCACCCATCTATCTTAAAATGCACCATTTAGTTTGGGCCTGAAAGTAAAAATATAAGGAGATATACATAAATAACAGGGAATCAAAATAAACACAAGTCAAGGAAAATGTGAAAAAGCAGCTCTACTATAATTTGCCAACAAGGAGAAGCAACTTACCTATATTCCATCAGGCTCATCACCTGAGAGAAGACAGGCATAAAGTCCCTTACTCTGTGCTCGATTCAATATTTATACAATCCCAACATCATTAGGCTACTGAGCTATATATAATTTGCCCTGACTCATTAAACTTGCTTTAATTGATCTGACTTAACAAAGATTATTTTCAATATAAAATACCTCTTAACTAGTGTACTTTAAAAAATCCACTTACCATCTCCTTTCTTACCCAATATAAGTCATGTAACTCTTTTTTGGCATAAGGTTATTACATAAAATAAGGTATTACATATACACCATATTTTTAATCAATTAAGCTAAAACCAAGGTCTTTCAAAAAGCAATCTTAAAATGAAGTCTTAACGTAGCTAGCCTTTTATAAATTTTTCTTTTAGGGTGAAACACCAAAGTTGGAGTATTTTTTCCAGAAATATTTATTTTGAACTTTGTAGTACTCTTCCTACACTCTACCATGTCCCTAAAAACTCTTCACCCAGTCTTCAGACAAAGTAAATTGCTTCAAAAGAACTTTATTATCAGTTTAGCTTACTACTTCATTTGGATAGCACACACCTCCCATTTATAAAAAGGCTCAAGAGATAAAAAAGCAGACAAAACACTATTACCAAACTAAAGAGGCTAAAATTCCTTCCTTGAGGCTGTAAAAGTAGAGTTGCTGGTAAGATCAGTCTTTTACTCATTTTTATCTGAAATTTTCACATTTCTATACTAAGATACAGGGAAACTTAAATGATCCAATATTCTGGACCCCCAAAACAGCAAACAACTGGTTCTATAATTTACAAGTATAAATGGTCCTACTAATTTTGTTTATAAGGCCAAAGGAGGAGGATGGGGGTAAAAAAAAAAAAAAAAAGGTCATTTTACAAAATTTACTTGAAATGAACCAATTCTTCCTCAAATGAAGAGCACAGTATTATCCTAGAAACTGCAAATGAATCTAATATGGGAAAATATAATGAAAATGCTGATTAGCACTGTTCATTACTGGAATTTTAAATGAAGTTTAACACAGGCTGGGTGTCCTATTTTATTTTCCTTCTTCCAAGCTAGTAGGCCACTCAGCTAAAAATAAAGAACCCTACAGTAATTAGAAAAACCCAAGAATGTATAATTTTGCACTTACTTAGCATTTGGATGATTACGTGCAATTTTCTTCAATTCAATCTCATTGTCACATGACATGATGTTAACCCCAGTTTTTGCTGCATACTTTATCTGGGAAGATTGCTTACATGGACTTATATCAATGATGTTTTCAGGAGAAACACCCAACTCTTGCACCAATGCCATTTCATTCTGAGAAAACAAAAAACAAAGCGAAAAACACATCAAAGGACTTTCAACCATGAACTTCTTCCCCTCCATGGATAAATTTATTTTAAACAACATGTCCAAGTGTTCATATGTGTATTTATACACACACCCCCCTCCACCCATACCTGGCTAATTTTAAAGAATTATAGTAAATTTTTCAATTACATAGACACAGAGTAGCTGAAATTTTATCTGCATCAGGTTTCCATAGTGAAGCTTTACACTATTTGTTTTGAAGTAATTACAAATTCCAGAATGAGACCAACTCATTTAAATTTAATTTCCAAAAGTTAGATAAAAAAAAAGCACCTTCCAATTCTTATGTTAAGATTGAGTAAAAAAAAAAACTTAATTTCATAATACATCTTGAAATTTCAATTATCTTCAGACATACCCACACCCACACTCTTAGCTAAAGCACAGGATTGCTTTGGTCTAATGAGGTTAGAAAAACACTTACTTTGCTGGAACATGCAAATCCAGTTCCAAGAGCTGCTAAAATCTCTAGAACAGCTGGAGCCGAATTGCATTTTACTGTGTAGAATGGCTTTATTTGAGCCACAACATTCTGCCACTGACTGTGTTTCTTTACAATTTTTCCAAGATCTCCAACAAAAAATGCATTTTTTCCTGTCTACGAAAGAATTGAGAAATTGGAAAAAGTTATATTCACTTCCAAAAAATTGTCTAAACCCTTGAACTTCTTTGCTTCTAAATCAAGGGTCACTTTAAAAACATGTCCATCTTTACAAGTTTGATTAAAAAAAACCAACCCTCATCATTTATCTCTGCATGTTCCAAGAAATTCTTTCTCAAAGCGAATTTTAAAATACAGATGTGTCTAAGACCTTAAAAGTTGTAGAAGGAAACAGGTAACACCAGACCTTTGTACAACACAGGTCTTCACAGCTCCTTTTACAACAGCCTCTAGCAATAAAGTCAGAAATAGCAATAATTACATTTACTAGAGGGCAATGTGTGGCATCATCTGAATAGATTTTTAGACTTTGGGAGAAGGAATTTCAGAATTGGAAAAAGGTAGAGATGTGATCTATCCATGATTTAGGAGTCTAGAGACGAAACTGAAGGAAAAAAATAAGATGTTCTGAACAATCAAATTTCAGTGCCAAACAAACTGATTACAACGAAAAGACAAGCAGTTAGAAACGATCAAAGTGCAAAGTAAAACTAACTTGGATTTTTTTTAAAAAGATAGGAATAAGAGACAGAAGCTTGAAAGGGCTTAATTGAAGATGAATACAAAAGAGTAGCATCAATGAGGAAAAAGTTAAGGATGAAATGAAGATTGTTGCTAGTATTCATAACAAGTAAAGGTGTGATTTTTTTTCCTAAGATATGTGCAGACAAAAAAAAAAACCTCAAGAGTATAGGATCAACACTTGGGCTGGGTGGGATAGAAGAACTACTGGTGACAGACTATTAAAAAGGCAGAGCTAAAATTTCTCATTTATCTTTTTCCCCTATCAAAAAGAAACAATCCTCAAAGAAATACTGAACAAAAACATTTTAAGGGGCAAAATGCCCCCAAACTGCCTACAGTGTTTTCAAATTCACCAACCTGGTCAAACTCTGGTCAAATTTGTAGATTTGAGTCCCCAACTATAAACTCTGAAAAAAATCACTGAAATCAGGAGATAAGCACTGTCAAGAGACAGAGAAGCCAACAAGCCTGATAAAAATTTCTGGAAATTTTTTCTATAGCCTATCATTAAAAGGATGGTTTGTGAGCAAACAGTGATCATGCAAAGCAAGCATGGGTTTATGAATACACTACAAAAAGTCACTAAAATATTTATAGCAACACTTTCCGTAGTAGCAAAGATCTGGAAATAAAGCAGATGTCTATTGATCAGGCCAAGACGATATAGGTTATGGTACATAATGACAGTGTAATACTACTATGTTATAATAAATACAGCAGAACTGGAAGACACATAGACTTGAAATAAGTTTAAATAAGTGAAATAAGCAGAATCATAAAAACAAGAGTCTTAAATAAATTAAAAAATAAAAAAGGAAACCAAATGATGTGAAACTATAATAACCCACAAAAATGATCGTCTCCCCTCCCTCTCTGGAGGTGTAGGAGAGACAACAATTAGGGAACTAATTATTACAGACAGTGGGAAATGATCTAAGGAAAGGTTATGATGGTGAATTCCGCCAGGGCAAGAAAGATTCAACATGCAGGTGATATAACCCTAAATAACATATCAGCAGACCCTAAGATATTTACTTACTAGGGTATGTTCATATACATAGTTATCAATAACGTTTCCAAGATGTGTTCCTTCATCCAACAAGCCAACAGAGTAGTTTGCATCTTCAATAAATCCTTTCATCTCAGCCGTATTCCACAAAGCCGAAAGTCATAAACCAGGAAAAACAAGGAGATGGGCCACCAAGCCTTACGTTTGGGTCCTTAGAATATGCAACAAACTGTCAAAATAAGAGATCACATACACTTTGTTACAAATTGAAATTATTTTTCAAAGATTACATTAATTCACAGTTACAGTACACATGTTAACATTTGACAACATTCTACGCAGAAAGATTGTGTTAATGGCTTCATTTGGCAGGGTCCACTATGATTTTACATATACTATATAATAGTATTTGTAACCATAAACCCATTTCAAAGGAAAACATAAACCTGGATTAAATTGTTTGCTTAGAAAGTTTAAAAATATGTGCCTGGTCATTTCTTTAAATATAGTCTCACCAATATTCAGGCATACTATTATGAAGAACTACCACTTATTTATGACTCCTTCTACCACTTAAGTGACTTTTAGTCATTCCTAGAATATTCAGAGAACTTACCCAGTGTGAATTACCCATGTTCCTCCCTCCACTAGAACACACATTTTAGTAATTGCAAGTCTCATTTTTGAGACAAATACAGATCAAATCAATCTCTTCAAAGGGATTTAAAAGGTATAGAAGAATAAGACTTAGCTTAAAAATTTTAGAACTTCACTTCATTTACATCTCAACTATCTAATTTCTGGTAAGCAATGACCATCTCTGACCACACTATTCTGTACAATCCATTACGAAGTTTTTTGATACGGAGCGGGGGGTATGAGGTGGGGGTGAAAGTGAAAAAGACTTCTGAAACCATGGTAGTAATACTGGCATTCAATCTATAGTTTTGGTAGTATTTAAAATCTTCACTTTCCTAGGCAGAGATTAAATATACCCAATTGAAAAAAAAATAAAAAGGCTCAATCCCCTTAAATGAACCTGGAAACCTAGCATTGGTCACAACACTGATCTCCACGATACTTTTGGTACAACCTTGCTGAGCAAAATTTTAAAAAAGAAAAAAAATTTGGAAAAATAAAAGTTAAAGTCAACTAAGGACAAAGGCATAAGGAAAAGCTCCCAAGAGCCAGAACCACAACAGTGTCTCATGCCTGGGGTTATCAGCAGCCTGTGTTTTTAACCTAGCTAAATTCCCAAGAATTTAAATTTGCTTTTGGCTACCTGGATTTGAATCTTATTCCGGGGAAGACTCATTCATCCTTAACAGCATAACAGTTCTTTCTTTAATGGTTAGGGCTACAGACAATTAACAAATATTAACATTATAATCCCGAACAAATTATTGTCTGTCTTTTCTTTACATTACAAAAGACTATAGTTTTACACAAAAAGGGTTACAGAGCATTTGAATTGGAAAGGATCTTAGAAATTAAGTCCAAATCCCTCATTATAAGGAAACTCAGGCCCAGAGGTGAAGCATTATACATTAATGCTGAGCAGGGCACTAAGTGCTCAGGTCATCATTGATAATACCATGTGCTTTTTCATTAGCATGGATATATAAACACAAGATGAGAAATGATCTTTTTTCCTACAGGACTGCATAGAAATAATTAGTATAACATGTTAAGAGGGACCAGAAAACTTAATTGCCTTTGGTAATTAAGGAGCAGACAGATTTTAACTAAACCCAGTGCTCTAATATGTCATGCTACCTAACCCCATTCCCAACCCCCCACCCCTAACCCCCTAGGTTGTGTCCCTAAAATTTCTCTCTTACATGATGGGGTTTAGTAATAAGATATCTACAGCATTAGGTAATGGCTTTCAGGAAAAGAAATTTACATTATATAGAACACCTCCTAGGTCTCACTCAGAACCTTAAACCTCCATAAAATTCAAGTCATTTATAACCTACAAGTCTTTAAAAGCTCATCAGTTTCATGGAATATAGAAATACTAATTTCTAAAGTCTGTAAAGATAAGAATGCTAAGATACTGACAACACAAAGTTGCTTAAAGTTCAAATGACCCTTTTCTATGAACAGACCTTGTAAACAATGCATTTTCTAAGGGCCTACAGTTATACTCTTACTTTAGACAATGATCTTAGACAAGAGGCTGATTTACAATTTTGAAATAATCCCTCAAGCAGGTAGAAATGCCATTAACCAATGGGCAAGGGCAAATAAGATCTCCAATTATAATCAAGGCAAAACAATACAAATCTCTGAAACTGGGGCACTTGTATAGGGAATGCAGGTCTCCTTATCCAATTAACAGAGATTAGCAGAAAAGCATTTAAATTCTTCACGGAAACATTCAGTTAATATTGGTGGAATACTGGGGAGCAAAACTATCTTGTGTTTTATTTGCTAGAATATATGCAAGTAAATGCTATGCAGTGTTTACTTGGAAACCAAACTGCACACAAATCTTATTTTCATTTCGATTAAGATCAATTTGGACCACTACTGTTAACTTTCCTATGGGAGAGCAGGTCTGGTTTTCTAAAGGTAAAATTAGATTGATGTCTGTATGTACACATATACACAAGTATACATACATGTACGTGCACGCGCGTGCGCACGCGCACACACACACACACACACACACACACTCTCTCTCCCCTTTATTGCAAGAGAAGTATTTTCCCCCAACAAGGTATTTTGAATAAAACCAACCAGGACCATTTCAATAACAGACTTCAATCCATGCTCAACTCCTGCATTCTTCAGAAAACGTTTTTCAGGGTAAGTATTATTACAGCGAAGAGGAATCAAACTGTTTATCCCAAAACTTTATTTAATGGGTTTGTATTCTATGCCACTCCAAATAATACTTAGTTACCCAATTACTGTTTTAAAACTGACTCTAATAGAAATTATAGGTACCTTAGGAAATTGTTTTAAAGTGGCTTTTCAAACTACAGAAGATAAATATATAAGGAAGCTCCAACTGACATAAAATAAATTTCTATAACTTCTATCAATTAAAAAAGGAAAGCACTAGGGGAAAGGAATTGAAAAAGAAAAATGTACTTAGGTGTTGCTATAGGCTTATTTAAGAATTTTTCACCTGAGCTGACATTTGTTCTATAAATTCAGATGTCCTTGGCCATATATACTAGTTTGGCCCACAGCACTTCAGACATGAATTATTTTCTTAGGGTCAATTTCTGGATTTTTACTATTTTCCTTTTTAAAAGTATATAAAAGTGGGGTGGCTAGTTGGTGCAGTGAATAGAGCCCTGGAGTCAGGATGACCTGAGTTCAAAGCTGGTCTCAGACACAACACACACAAAAAAACTAGCCATGTGACCTTGGGCAAGTCACAACCCCAGTTACCCTACTTTCCCCCTCCAAAAAACTAAAACAAAAAAAAAAGTATGTAATAGCTAGGGGCAGGTAGGTGGAGGAGTATTCAGCATCGACCCTGGAGTCAGGAGGACCTGAGTTCAAATCCGGCTTAGACACTTGACACTTAACTAGCTGTGTGACCATGGCAAATCACTTAACCCCAACTGCCCTGCCTTCCCCCTCCAAAAAAAGTATATAAAAGCTTATCTGCTTCGGATTGCCATTAGGCAAAGCCATTTAATTCTGAATGATAACCTCTAGATTCTTAAGGGAAATAGTCTGTTAGGCCTATTTGCAATATATAAATCTGTTTCTTATCACAGGTAAAAAAAAAAAAAACCTTTAAATCCTTCCCAACTTCTCCTAAACCTACTCAGAGTATGATGGCAAAACTATACTTCTTACTTCCTCTCTCTGTTGTCACACACACACAAAAGGGACCTGAAATTCTAATTTTAGAAAACTAAAAGAATTACATTGGAATCACAGATCAATTTTGTTTTTATACCTTTAACAAGTCTTTGTTCAAATTAAATTTTACCATCACATTTTAAAGTACTTCATAAAGAAAGGATAAACAAAAGAGCCAGTATTAGATTTGTAGGAGGTTCCAGGGATCCAGTAACACTGACTGGGTAAGGGGCTAGCCTATTGCAGTCCAAAACTATTTTAAGAGCTCCTTTAGGAATTAGTTTCAGACATTTTCTTTTTCTTTTCTTCTATCCAGAACTCTAGAACTTACTGATGGCTACCATCAAGTAACAGTTTTAGAATGGAGGATGACAAGGTGCACCTTTTCACAGGCATATTAAGACGGAGTTACTATACATATTAAGACTGAGATGGACCAATAATATTCAACAGGCTCTCCAGCATACACCATTAGCTATATGCCGATACATTCTGGCACTAGTTGACATCAGAATGTGACAAGAGTAGTAGCAGAAGCTTTAAGCAACTATGTCTCATTGAAGAGTGGATCTTTCATTTAAGTTCCCTTTACTAAAACACTTTAGAACATGACAAGTTAATTTTGAACAAAGACCTGATTGTTTTGTCACTATACTACAAATCTAAAATTTATGCAAACAAATGACTATAGGAGAAAAAGTCTGCTTAGCAATATGAACACTCATCTTGCTTATATCAGAGTCACGTGCAATAATAAAAGCTGTATTATTTTTTAAAAAGTAACTTCCTTTGGGCTTTACAGCTATAAGGAACAGTTTATAACCTCCCCTTCTCAGTACTTCCTGGTGCCTTCATATTGGTGATTGTGGATATCAGGTTTTATGGGTAGGATTTCCATCAGTAGCTGCCGAAGAAACATAAGGCTCCAAAGAACCAAGCACTGCTCCGTGGAACCGTTCATGAGGTTGAATCCTCATGTAATCAAGAAGGCAGCTCCAAGAGTAGTGACTGCAGCAGCTGAGCACTTGCCTTGTTACACACCTGCTACAAAGGCTTCTACAGTTGATTGTACTTCAGAAGAAACTGATACATCTCTCAAATAATCACAAGATAATTCTGGCAGCAACAGCCCACTTGACACCAAGCTGGATGAATATGGGTCTTGGATTTCTGAAGTGGAGACCTCCCTGGAAGTAGAACAGGGAGAGCTGAAAGGTTGGGAGTACTGTTCCATAGATACCTAAGCAGGAAACCGAACCTTAACATGATCAACCACAGTGTTACCTTGTTAACTGTCTAAGGGCAAGTCTACCCTTGACAGGTTTGACTTCTTTCAATACACATTTTATAACTTACCACTCTATCCAGAGCTCACTGAATTTGAATCAAACATTTCCTCCATGACACCATCCTGTGAATGTCACACCTATATTATAACTTCCTCACTTATAAAATGGTGAACATTACTTACCATTCAGGTTACCTTAAGAACTGAGAAAACTACTTACTGCATAGTTCCATATAAACAGGGTGGGGGAAGTTAAATCCCTATAAAACTGCATTAATACAATGATAAATACAAGTGAGTCTAGGAAGTGATAGCAGAAAATTAAATCTCCACTATACTCATCTATTCAATATTAAGGAAAATCTTTTTATTTAATCTTCTCAACCTGTAGCATTTTGGGGAAAGGGAGTGGGGTAAGGAATATGATGATGACAGACAGGAAGCAAAATTTTGACAGTAAACAAAAAACTCTTCCCTAATCAGGGAGGGAAGGTAGAGTTAATGCTGAAGTACATGGTACAAAGTACATTTTCTCATTTATTCAATTCAGGAAGATGGGGGAAAAACTGGACCCACTATCTATTAAGCTGAAGGAAGGCCACCAGCATAGTGTAAATGTAGGTCAAGGAAAATGTAAAAAGGAAGAATAGATGAAACTGGAGTAGCTGGTATAAAGTACAATAAATAGGAGGAACTAAGTCAGGTCTTTAGCGGCAAATGTGTCTAGTTAAATTATCTGATGCCTACTTAACATGTAGAACATAGAAATTCAAGTCCTTGGAGTTAATGGATAAAAACACATATTAATGCTGAAAGATAATTATTAATTATCCTTCCATGCTACATCCAAGTTTTTTTTTTAAAGCAATTGGGATTAAGCAACTTGCTCAAGGTTACACGACCAGTTATTTTGTGTGGGTGCCAAATATCTGAGGCTGGAACCGATCTCAGGTCTCCCAACGCCGGGGCCGGTGCTCTTACTCACTGTGCCACCTAGCTGCTCCATACATCCAAGTTTTTAAGTAAGCAAACATACTATCTTAAGCTTAATAAATGACAGCCAAGTCTTCCCAATTAGTGCAAATAAGAATTGCCTGAAGTGGTCACATATATTTAGATTTACACTATTTGAAATTATAATTATGTAAAACGTGGTAACATTTTAAACCATGTTTTAATAATAATAATAATGATAAAGACGCCAATGGATGCAAATTGGAAATAAAGGCCAAACCTTTGCTAGTCCTTTAAGGTAGTTGTATGGAACTGTATTTTACTCACTCTTCTCCATCGATTCATGATTACTAGGGTAGTTCTCCTTTAATCGGAAAAACAGCTAATTCTTTTGTTTAAATATTTAGTCTTGAAGAAGTATGAGTTCTATAAACTCAAAAAATTATGTTGCTATTTGTTTTGAGCACTAAGTCTATTATATGTCGAGCAAAGCAAATTCTTATGTGCATTAGTATTAATAATGATCATTTGGTATCATGAGATTTCAAATGGAAGCTGAACAACTTTTGAGATTGATGAAAACTGGTTCATAATATAAATCCTTCTGTTAACTCATTTCCTAATACCTATTTTGGGGTACAAAATACCCCTCCCCCATCCAAGTGGAGGATCTGAACTGAAGGTCAAAGAATTGGTGACGGTTTGCACCTCTTTTGCAAGACATACCTACACCAAACAAAGTCTTAGATAGCCTCACTATTTTTTTTACACAAGCAAGACTGACTGCACTATTCTTCAATTCAAATCTTGACTGTAGCACATGTAGAGTATTGAGGCTTATAATTACAAGATGGAACAGACTAAAGAAGAAATTCCAATACAAAATATGGAAATGTAACTCTTTGCACCCACCCCATTCCCAAGAAAGGGCATAATCTCACAGATAAATATATAAACCATCTAGTTTTTGGATACATATTTGTCAACTCATTTTTCTAACTATTGGGGAGGCTTTTAGGGATGACCAAGAAGGGAGAATGGAGCAACAAACTAAAGACACTGTTAAAAGAGAAGTACTAGAGAAGTCTGAAAGGGTAAATAGATCTTACAGATATGCTAATTTGTTTCTAGAGAATAATTACTTTGCTTAGAGTACAAAGAGCAAATATAACATTTCTGCATGTCATGCACCCACAGAGGATTCAATCTGTGCTGCAAAGAACAAAAAGGAGGCAACTAAATGCACAAATTCCAGGAGCCATAATGGTTAAAAGCACTAATTTACAAGACCTAACAGATTTTATACATTTTGGTATATATTCTTGTTGTATTCTCAAAAAAAAAAAAAAAAGTGAGTTTCAAGGACAGGATTATTTTCATTTTTGTCTTTGTATGCTCTGCACCCAGTACATCTCTCAAATAATCCAGTAGAGCACTGGATTTGGACCCAGTACAGTAGTCTGTACAATGTTTGTTGATTGATTCCACTGAATGCTGTACCAGGCCTGCAGTTTCAAGTACAATCTTTCTCCTTTGTATATGCAAATGCCCATTTTTTCATTTGGAGTTTAAAACTGATTTCACCATATCACATTATCAGTTTCATTAAATATTAAACACTAGTTTGCATTCTCTGGCCATACACACAATAGTACGGAAGACATCCCTCAAAATAAACTATATGAAGGGAAGAAGCCAGATTGAGATTTAAGATTTATCAACGTATACAAAATATAGCAAATCCTGAAAAAGATAACAATGTTTTATTTTGTTTTTGCTTTTTGGAGGGGGGAAGTGGGTTAAGTGGCTTGCCCAAGGTCACAAAGTTTGTGTTGTGTCTGAGGCCACAACTCAGGTCCTCCTGATTCCAGGGCCAGTGCTCTATTCACTGCGCCACCTAGCCACCCCACAATGTATTTTTTAATGGGGTCTGTGATTTCATTGCTATAAAGAACAAGGTGGAACACCTTAACTGTAATCTTGGGTCTATGCCCCGCCCTTTTTTCCCTCAATCCTACTGGTGAGGAAACTTGAGGCCCAGAGGATTAAGTTATTTGCCTAAGATACAGGTAGATGTCAGAATTGGGATATACACATCCATGTCATCTGGCTCCAATTCAGCACTCCTTCTACTATAACCATGCCTCACATCCCCCAACAAGAAGAAACTACTCCCTCTACCGTTGCAGAACAGCAACTATTCTGCCAGGCAATTTCCGGAGGTACTAAAAAGTTAAATAACTTGACTAGGATCACACAAGCCTCTATGTATCAAATATGGGACTTGAACTTCAGTCTTCCTAACCCCAAGGGTAGGCCTTCTATACAATGCTACCTGTACTGAAATAATTAACTACTTAAAATTCAATTCAGTTTCTGTGATTCTAGTAGGGTGGGTATTTATATTTCCAGATGTGTAACTTAATGTTTTTTATGTTCACAAAAGGGAAGAATAATTCATAGGATGGTTTCAAAAAATTTTGGATCTGGAAGAACTAGTCCAATTCTGCCCCCACACCCCATTTCACAGGTGATGAAACTGAAATCTTAAAGTTAAATAACTTATCCAAACTCACACAAAACTAATTGTCCACATGGCATAAATAAACATTAACTAATCAAATACTTACGTCATGACAGAATTTGATAGTGGACAAAGAAGAAAAAAAGGAGAGTAAAAAAGAAAATGGGAAGCCAGATAAGAAACAAGAATAGACAAACGTCTCATCTCCTTGACTTTATAAATAGTTTGTGACAACTGGCCTCTGTATACATGGATCTGTTGCCTCAAGGTTTAAACTGATTGACAAGAGTGTCTGGGACCCCTAAGAATCAGTTTCTGGAATGGTGGTGGAGATGGAGGGGAAAGGTATCACTACATCACTACTAGAAAGCACTCTCTGAGTGGCCAGCCTAGACTCGATTGAAGGGTGACCCTTTTAGAGTTTTAGCTCAAAAACATTCTTCAAATAACTTGGAAGTCAGGCAAAAAACACTTTTTAAAAAGTATGGAGATAAGGGAGAAGTGCCAACTATGAGCAAGTTTAGTATCACATGAAAGCTTTATAAAGATGATTTCATTTTTTCAGGCATTTGATAAATCTTAAGGCCCAGAGGGTAAAAAAAGCAACTTTCCCAAGTAACAGAACCAGAAGGAAAACAGTACTCCTGATTTAGGCACAGCAAAATTTCCACTACCCAAAATTATCAAAAAGTTAAAATCATCTTGTTAAAGGTAAGGTAGTAAAAATATGCCAATACTGAAGGCAATTTAACATCATTTCTGCTCCTACAAATGCCTTGAGGACAAGAGACTAAGAAATCTGAAACTATGAGGAGCTGTTTGACTTTTGGGGGTATAGTGGAAAGAGTTCTGGACTTGGGAATCATGATGACATGGAGACAAATTACATCCTGGACCAATTACTTGCTGTGTGACCCCATTACTTAACCTCTCTGAGCCCAAATTTTCTCCTGTCAGTGGGGATAGTAGGAGTCTTTTCTGCTCTAAGGTCCTAAGGAACACAGCTCAAAAAAAAAAAAAAAAAAGGACAAAAACCAGCAAGTTGGTAGCACCACCATTATTCATTAAATAATAGCTCACACAAGGCAAAAGCAAAAGAGGGCTGTTTGCACATTGGAAATGTGAAGTCTTCTACCTTCTTAGACTTAAGTATATTTCCTTATTTTGGTTTTCTCCACCTAAGATTTTTCCACCATTTTCTTCTTTTCAAAAACTAATTTATTCTACATAAAACCAAGTAATTTATTGAGGCAAATTGACACTCAGTGTATATTTTAAAAGATCCTTTGCTTTTTAAGAGACATTCAGTAACACCAACAGTTTGTATGTGCTGACAACTGTTTTCCTTTAAAAAAAAAAAAGTTGGAAAAACCATGCACATGCCATCAGAACTGTTACACTTCTCTAGTGAGAACCACTTGTTAATTTAATAACTCAAAGCCTCTATTATTGATATCATATGAAAATACTTTTCTCAAGTTTTCAAAGGATGTATAAAACAAAAATATTAACATATGAAATTCAGTTTATTAAAATTCACAAATTTATTGAAACTGCCTTTAAAAAGAATTACACAAAGGCTACTATAGAGTTTAAGCTGGATTTTTCTGTCATTAACCTAAGATCAGGCCCTAAATGTATATTATCACTGAACACATGTCATCTACTTGCCCACTTGGAATCTTTCAAAAAGGTTTTTAAAGGTTTTTTCAAAAAAAAAAAAAAAATTTAGTTATGCTGACTTTCCCCAACTTCAGGAACCTTTCAATATCTTTACATATTAATATTTTCTATGTTGCAAGTAATAACTAGTAGACTGTGTGTCTTCAAAGGAAACATTATGGCAAAAATGTTACTATGTGAACAATTCCAAACTTTTATGAACCAATTATTTGACAGCTGAACAAAAACAGCCGACTGCCGCAGCCACCAATTTCATTAGAGGAAACTGATCTATTCCTAAAACCATTTACAAATGTCACACTTGAAGCTCTGCCAACTATAATACCCTTGCTTTAGGTTATTATTTTAAAGAGGCAAGCTAGCATAGTGGAGAGAATGTTAGACCTGAAAGCTGCAAGGACTTGGCTTCAAATTTGGCTTCTGACATTTAAAAGCCTTAAGACCACGAACAAGTCAATGAAACATCATTCAACTTCATTGTCCTATCTGTAAAATGGGGACAATATCTGTAGTAGAAATCTCACAGGATTATAAATTTAGAGCTCTAAAGTATTTTAGAAGGCACCTACCTCAACCTCAATCCTTCTTTTTATAGATGAGAGACCAATAAAAGTTATATGACTTATACAAAGTTAAATAGGGAATGGGACAGATAGAGAATCTGAATCCAAGTTCTGTCTTCAAAGTCAGTGATCGGTCCACCCTAACACAATGTGCTGCACATAAGGCCCAATAACTCATTTAAATGTTACATACCATTTACTACAACCTCTGTAACTCAAGATAGATGTTGTATGTTAAGTTCATATTTAAAGTCTTTACATTCCCAATGGTATTCACAGAAAGTTACTTTCATGATTATACTATCCCAATAAATTACTCCATCAAAACTATACTGATATCACTATGCAGTAATAACATTTCTATAATTTGTACTGCCATTTGGTGTGGTAGCTTACAAAAAGCAATGACTAACCCCAGTCAAGTTTTTCAATATGCTATTACCAAGTCCACTTCTCATAGCTATTTAGCAAAAGAACAATGAAGTTTAATTTAACATGTTGTTTAAATCAACACATTATACCTATTCATGAAAATAATCCATACTGATCAACAAATTTAGGATTTGTTGGAATTTATTCCTCAGGATTATTTTATTCAAAAGAGGGTATATTGGTTTGTTTACAACATATGACTTTTTTTTGTGCTATAACATTTTTTTTAAAGGGAGCACCCTTCTCTTAAAAGTAAAACTGACTTCAAAAAATTTTGTTTTGTCTAAGCTTCTACATACTGTTAGGCAAGTAACTAATAGCACTCACTGTACTACAATGTGGAGGGGTGAAGGCTTCACTTTCAGAGTGTTTCTATAGAGGATTGCAAAGTAAATGAAAAGAAAACAAAGAAATCCAAGATTTGATACAGATACTTCCTGGAACATAAAGCATGCTCTATTTCCTACCTGAAGTCACTATAAATTCACTTGCTTGTTACGTAAACAAAAAGCATAACAGAAAAATCATAGAAAAAGAAAACGGAAAATCATAAAATTTTAGAGGGGAGAGTACCCTTAGAAATTTAATCCAACTCACCATTTTTAGAGTTGCTCAGCTAATGGCAAAACTGGCAATGAAACTCAAATCTAAGAGCTATACACTAGGAGACCTTTCCTGTTATACTAACAACATATTTTAATGCTAATATCCTTTTA
This sequence comes from Petaurus breviceps papuanus, assembly GCF_028583685.1. NCBI lineage: Eukaryota > Metazoa > Chordata > Mammalia > Diprotodontia > Petauridae > Petaurus > Petaurus breviceps. The sequence continues at coordinate 58,879,367 of NW_027187460.1, read as the reverse complement.
ATAATGGGGTTTCAAAAAAGCCAAAATGTTCACAAAAAAGTTATTTGAAGATATTTGTTTCCCATCTTTCAAAATCCTGCTTAGGGTGGATGTTTAAAAAAGAAAAAAGAGAGACTGGAGTAAAATGTCTACATTTCACACTATATTTAGGGGAATAAAAATTGATAAAATACTTAAGTGATGAAAAAAGACTATTATTTAAAATGATATTATGATAAAAAATGAAATGTGGAAACATACTAATAAAAACTTAATCCCTTCAAATGTACCCAATTTGTTTGAAGATATTTAGAGCCACTGATTTAGAGTTGTTAAGGGACCTAGTGAGAAAGCATCTAGTATACAAGCCACTCATCTTATAAAAATGAAATGAAATTTAAAAAATCAAGGCTCACAAGTTAAATGACTAGTTTAAGTTCACACAGCTACCCTGGTATTTTTTCTTTCTGATCTATCATGGTACAAAGGAAAATTGATAGTCTATACTATTTCCAAATCACAACACAACTGCTCAATAATACCACTTTTCTTCCTATTGATCTTAAGAAAGCTAAAACTCCCTCTCTTAGGGTTAAAATAAAATTGAGCTAATTAAATTCTCATATTTGTTTTTAACACACTTAAGACAACATAGTTAATTAAAGAGATTCTATCAAATAAAGATAAACCTAGAAATGTCTTGAGAACCCCACTGCCAATACAAGGGACTCAATGGTACCAACCCAATTTTTTGTTAAAATCTTTCCTGTAATGACTAACATTTCCTACAGTCTTGACAGTCAATTTTAAAATAATTCAAAACACACCTAAGACCCCTCTACAATCTCGGCAAATTCTGTCAGTAAGACATAGATTAAGTAATTAGAAACAAATGCACAGTTTTTTAAAAATGTAGACGGCTTTAAAGTCAAAATGCCACACCAATTTGAAAAACCCAAGCTAATCTTTTTAAATTCACAGATACAAAGGGTTGATTCTCTTAGCCAAACTATAATACTAAAGGCTAGAATATGAAGTAATTTCTCATACATGTTATATAAAAATATTATACCTCAAAACACATACTAAACTACAGTAATGTATCAACTTCTAGATAAGAATTTTATGTAGACAAACTTCTAAACCTTCCCAAATAATCTGTCTGAAAACAGGACATAAACTTTAGTTCAGTGATATATTTTAAGATTTTTACATAGACTATAGAAATAACAATTTTATACGAAGAGAACATCAACCTACAGACTATATACTTAAATACTAATAATTAATTTACCTTAATGTTTTTTATATTTAGAATATCTAAGTAGAATTTCTATAGAGTTCAAATCAAGTTAACTACAGATGAGTTCTTATAACATGGCAATTCTACCCATCAAAAATTAACATGCACAAAAGAACCCAACACTGAGCTTCCAAATGAGATTTAGGAACACTTACATGGACAAGTTAGGAGATGGAACCCTCCTATCATCAGCTAGGTTCCCAAGGTGGCTCAGCGTTGAAGTCGAACTGCTCTCTATAAAGCACTTCTCCTAGGCCCTCTGGATAGTTGTATACCTGGTCAGAAAGTTCGCCCTAAGAAGGAAAATAAAAGTATTCAGAAATGACTAAACCATAAGAATCATAAGTCATTCTGAAACAAAAAATTTTAACTATACACATCAAGACAGTCTAAACTAGTAGAAGATTCTGTTAGAGGTATTGCACATCATTTCCATAAATGATATAACAATTCAGAACTGGAAGGGACTTCGGGTAACCAACGAGTTCAAAAAAGAAAAAGCTAATAATTTATATTCAGGAATACTTCAATGTTTATTACTGTAAAGTTAATTACATAGTAAGTGCTCAAACTCTCCCCTATACCAAGTTTTCCTTTTTCAAATAAAAAGATATCCACTTGCAAAGAAAAAAAAAGTCCATTAGTCTACAACTGGTAATACAAGCCTTCTCTTTAGGTTTCCAGGACACCATTCTGACCTTGTTTTTCTACCTTATGAGCACTCCTTCTTAACCTCCTTTACTAGATCTTCCTAGAGGTTGTGTCCAGGGCTCTGACTCTGGTTCTCTTCTCCCTCTAAGCTATTTCACTTGGTGATGTCATCATCTCCCAAGGATTCAATTATCTCTATGCTGATGATTCTCAAATCTACTTATTTAGCCCTAACCTCTCTGGAGAACCTCCAATGTACTGCTACTGTATATCTTAATCTGAAGTCCTGTTAGACATCTTAAATCTAGCATGTCCCAAACTAAACTCATTATCCCCTCTCCCTCCACAAAGCCCTCCTTTCTTCCTATCTCTGACTACTCATTCTCACTACCCCCTTCCCCATATCTATTATATTGCAAAGGTCTATTAATTGTACCTTCTTAACATCTCTCAGATAAATGTCCTCTCCTCTCCTCTGATACTGCCACCACCACTCCCATCACTTTATATACCAGGACTATGTAATAGACTGCTAGGTGGTCTGCCTGTTTTATGTGTCTATCCACTCAGATGACAAAGTAACTTTCCTTAAAGCACAGAGCTGAACAAATAACCCTCCTACTCCAACTCTAGAATTCCCACCTGCTTCAGAATAAAATAAATCCTGTTTTGCCTTCAAAGCCCTTCACAACTTTACCCCCCAACTCCCACATTTCCAGTCTTGTCATACCTTACTTGTAACTCCCTCCCCCACATACTCTGATCCAGTGATGCTAGTCTCTTTGTTGTTCCTGGAACAAGAGCCTCTCAGCTGCAGGCATTTTCACTGGCTTTTCCTCACGCCCAGAATACTCTCCCTTCTATCTCAGTTTCCCTGATTCCTGCAAGTCCCAGTTAAAATCCCACTTTCTATAAGGAGCTTTTCCTATTCCCCCTAATTCTATATAGTTTGTTTGTACGTAGTTGTCTTTATGATATCTTCATTAGATTGTGAGCTCCCTGAGAACAAGAACTATCTTTTGCCTTTCTTTGCATATCCACTCCTTAGCCTGGTTTCTGACACATAGCAGACACTTAATGTTTACTGACTTAACTAAAATCCTTGTAGGCCTTTGGTAAATTTCAAATTTTTAACAAGTGTATATGTTGAACCATCTTTCTGTAGTACAACTGCTGCTTAAATTCAACAGCATTATCAAGTGTGTCAGGTACTGTAGGAGCTATAGATCCATAAACTTCTTTTGTTAGGAAAATAGTTCCTGACTCAAGGAACTTAACTTCTATTCTTGAGTACAGGGCAAGTCCTTTAGGGCCTAGTACATATTAGATGCTAATAAAAGCTTGATATAGGTTCCTATATTTTTGTATTATATTCATATCCATTTTAAATCTTTCACTTAATCTTCACAATCCTGTGATTTTATTATTCAATTGTTTTCCAGTCATCTCTAACTTTTCATAACTCCATTTGGGGCTTTCTTAGTAAAGATACTAGGATGGTTTGCCATTTCCTTCTCCAGCTCATTTTACAGAGACTTAGAAATGAGGTTAAGTTACTTGCCCAGGGTCACACAGCTACTAACTGTCTGAGGCCAGATATGAACTCTTCCTGATTCCAAGCCCAGTGCTCTATCTACACTTCATCACCTAGTCGCCCAACCCTCTGATAGGGCTCAATAATCAAGGAAGGACTTATCCTATGTACTACAGGAAGTCTATGCCATAACTTGTAAGATAAAGAGGTCAGCAGAAGTTATTATTGTTTCTATTTTTAAAATAAACTGAAATTTGACCATGATTTACACAGTTTAGATAAAAGTCTTAAGAAATCTCTTTATTGCTGAAGGTCCTGAGCAATTATTGATATAAATTAGTAGTTATTACTTCACATGATCAAAGTGTATCTTTGTTTAAAAAAAAAAAAAAGACTGCCGTAAAATCAAAATAATGAAAAGGTATGGCATATTTCATGACTGACAGTTTCATCAGTTATAAAAGAACACAAATAACAGATGGGAAATTTTCAGGACTGTTGGATTAATAACCATTACTCTAAAATAGTTTAAATTTACCGGAAGAGTTTCATCCCAATCTCTGAATATTCTAGAGAGGTCAATGACTACAATTTAGTATGAAAAGAACGACAAACCTCCCACTTACCTACAATAATAATACCAGGCTAAACTAGGATTTCTAAGTGCAGGAGGGAGTCTGAAGTAAAGGTATGAGTAACAAAGAACCATTGTTCTTTGTTATTCATAAATCAAATTCCAGACAATCAAAAAGCATGGACTACCACCTGCAATGCAACCCAGAGGTCACAAACTGAGTTAGGCAGCAGTCCTCTAAAATCAGTGCTCTCGCCCAACATACTTTTGAGTCTACACCCAAACCAGATGAAAATGTAATTGGGAAATATTTAACAAGATAAGTAATATAGATAACATCACATTTTAAAATTAAGTCAATATGCAGTCCACCAAGATCCTTATGTAAAAAAGTCTCTCTCCTTTCTATTTGAGTTTGATACTACTGCTCTTAAGATACAGGAAGGGGGAAAAGAAAAAGTAAAGAATTATCACTATTCAGATTTATTCTTATAAATCTCTTCATATCACACCTACCAAGTCTTTAGTATGGTCCAAGATCAAGGAATGCCCCACAGGGCAAGAAAAAGGAAAAGGGCCCTGGAGAGGCTTCCCCAGAATGGGAGGCAGCACTGATCTGATGATTAGGAGACCTGGGTTGTCCAGCTATTAAGAGACCTTGGGCAATCACTTAACCTCTCTGAGCTTCAATATTATAGTTACTTTACTATTAGAGTAATATGCCAAGAAAGGGAGATGTGAAAATGTGGCAACAAATGACACTCCACCTAACTGGGATATATTAAAAGTGGATTAAAAAAGGTTCATTTCACCGTTTCATTAAAGCATTGTTCATATTCTCAAGTGTTAATGTGGTGATAGAAAGACAGCACCTCACAAACCCTTTCTATTTTTCTTAACATTATTCCCATTCTATTTTTCTTAATAATATTAAGTAACCACACCACAGAATATAAGGATTTTTGTAAAACACTGGCCTGCTTATTTAGCCGTTATATTCTCTTTAACCTATCTTCATAATATAGTTTTTGAGAATAACTTAACAATTTTGAGAAGGCACTGCTTAATTTTATCCCACTTCCTTACAATATTCCTTTCCCATTGGACTTGAGAAGACCTAACAAACATCTATTAAAAAAAAAACAAAAACAAACCAGAAATCACTGTGCACATTTCTAGAAAGTATAGAGTCCTATTCACTGTTACACAGTAGCATTCGTTTACAAAATAAGTAGCCTTCTGTTTGTTTACTTCAGAATTTCTTTAGACAAGAAAAAGGTATTCACCTTCAATATCAAGCACTTAACTGTAATGTAACAAACAGTTTAAGTGCTTGGGGTACATAGTTTTTAACTAGCAGTGGCAATTTACATCATATCCAAACTGGTAAAATATTCTAATCAGAATGGCACTGGTCAGTTACACAACTATACACTCCATTCAAAGTATTTTTTCTACCTGCTTCCATTTTGAATCCTTTGAGAAGCTCAGAGGGAACATTTTAATTTAATGGGGCATGCACAAAATACAAATATTCAAATCAATAATTAAATAAACCCAACTTGATCTTACATTTCTTTTCCCCACCAGAACAAGGTTAGTGTAACTAACACTTTGTTAACTACATTTTTAAAGTTTTATTGGTACTTTTTTTGTTTAAAGCAAGATGCCAAAAACTTTAAAAGCACTACTTCAGCAGGAGTAATTTCCAAACCCCCATATGACTTTTAAATTACCCATGTTCCTATTTATCCATTAGCTGGGTAAAAACTAACTTCGTAAGGCTAATTCATTTTATTGCATCTGAATGAAAATAAATCAATTATCACATGTTAAGCCTAGAAATCTGACATGCTTTGATCTTTAAGAACAAATTATCTTCATCGTATGAAAATTCCAAATCAGTGTTACTCCTTTACTTTTTGTGTAAGCCATCCACCTCATTTCCACCTCCAACATACTTGCTCCATCAGCATCCCCAAATACAAAGCTTTTGCTACATAAGCAGTCAGATTTTACTACCTCTGAGAAAAGGGCTGCATAATATACACAAGTAGTGTTCTCCATATTAGTAACAAAGCTGCTGTCAACATCTTGAGCTTTGTTTGCTTCCAGTAACACTGTTATTTGCACCTAAAAAACAGGTTTTCCAAAGAACTAGGCTTTTTCATACGCTTTTTTTCATAGGCTTTTACGGAAAGACTCACCATTCTTAAGGGAAAAAAGAATGTTACAGGCAACATTTACCAGCATTTTTATTTCCTTTAAATAAGACACACAATCAGCCACAGGCTTGTTCTCCCCATGCTTATGCCTATTTAGGGGAGAAGTTCAGTTCGCCAGGGAAACGACTTTAAGGTCCTGGGGTTAGATGCCATTTATATTGCAAAAGGATAGTGCAGAGGCCACCACAACACAGGCAGCACCAACCTCTCCAAGACAGCAGCATTGTTCACATAGTGACAGGAAGAAGAGAACTAGATTGGAGCGGTCCAGACCGGAACAAACCCCTCCTCCTTCCCCCATTACCACCCACAGTCGATTCAAACAAAAAAAAAAAAAACCGCTAAAATGCTGCAGCAATGCTGTATTGAGAGGAAATTCCTCTCGGGTTCTTCCCCAAAGGCCGAGGGTAGAGCTGGAAAAACAAATTTTAGACACTTTTTTTTTCTAGTTGGGGAAAGACAGAAGTGGAGCAAGCTGATAAAGCTTAAGGGGCGTCCACAATTTTAACTGTTGCACATAAACACAAGACGTGAATGGGAACAGTTAGCATAAAAGGAGCATTAAGAGCTTCGTATTTAAGTAAGGTTGAAAGCGTTCTTAACTCCCCCCAACAAACAGGTTGCTGTCTTTCTCAAGTAAGTACAAGGCATTTTTCCTGGACAGGAATTCACTTTTCCAGGCAAGCTGCTTGGGGGTGAGGCAGTTATCAGATGCTGGTGCCTAGGGCAGTTGTAAGCAGTTATCAAAGCAGATCACCACCAAACCTGGTGTTCACAGCCACTATCTTCCCCACCCTTCCTTAAAGTTCTCAATTTTCCCATCTAACTCACTAGAGTTAGAGCTCACTAGTGGGAATTTAGATTTCAATACCTTCAATTGTCCACCTGCAGCAGATTCAGTGGAATCCAACTGTCATTTACCAGTGTGCAACGGACACAGTCAGCTTCCCTGACCAACAAGCTATCTGCTTAAGTATTTTTGAAGCAAAAGAAAAATTTTATTTGCACAGAGTATATGCTACTTTCCTGAGCGGAGAGGATTAACCAACCTAAATCTACACCCTTTATCTCTATGGCCCTCCCTCCACCAAAAATGAAGAAAAAGAACACAGTAGAGAAGTGACTAATCCTTACTTTCCAAGAGGCCACTCGGGTGAGTGACGGCGCCTCCGCCCAATCTGAGCGCCGCAGGGGGCGGGGCGGCAGCCCTCGAGTCTTCCAGAAGGGGTACCTGACACTGGGGCTTCCCCGGAGCCGGGATCCGCTGTTGGCCCAAATTCGGTCAACCTTCTCCCAAGTAAAGGGCAGGCACATCTATTCCGCAGCTGGGATCCACCCCAGGAACTCTGGGAAGCTGTCACCAGAGGCCTGGCGTGAGGACCCGCCCCCGGTTCCATTCATAACCGAAACCCCCGGCGGAGGCAGCCACGCCAACCGCCGCGAAGGCCGGCTCCACTCCATCGCTTCGAGAGCCAACCTAACTCTCTCAGAGGTCCGGCTGGGCGGTCCATCTCCCTGCTCTCCCCCACCTCGGCCCTTCCTCCCCAGTGTGGGGGCCCCCTCCCCCGTAGTCCAGCGCCGGGGGCAGACGACCCCAGACCCCTTCGGTTGTAGCAACCGGGAGGCCCCCCCCCCCCCGGAAATAGCAATGCACCACGGGAGAGGGACCGGGGGGGGGGGGGGGGGGGGGGGGGGGGGGGGGGGCCCCCCGGGGCCGGCCCCCCCCCCCCCCCCCCCCACTCCCAGCGGCTGGCGGGGCAGAGCCCAGCCCAACGCGCTGGAGAAAGGGCGCCACGCCGGTTCCTTAAGGAGGTCCGAGGCAGAAACTCGAGCTTCGGCCTCTCCCGCGTCCCCTGCACACTGGCCATGGCCAACGCCGGGCTGCCGGGTGGCCCAGACACCCGCCACCGCGCACCCGCGGCCGCCATGTTAGAGGCGACAAGCCCGGCGGGGTGCTCCCGGGACAGCCGGGCAGGGAGTCGGGAGTACGCAGAGCGCGTTCCCCCACTTCCCCCCGCCTAGGCATCGGGGGCAGAGCTGCCCGCCGCCGGCCTCCCATTCCCCCCGCCCCCAACTCTCCTTCGGCACCGCCCGCCGCCCCCACCGGCCACCTCGCGCCGCCCCGCAAGCCGCCGCGCTGCGCCGCCGCCACGCGCCCCCTCAGGGGTCGGTACTCACGTGAGATAACGGCCCAAAGAGTCGGGTAAAGCGTCTTCTCTTTTTAGGCGGAATTTTTAAAGAGGGATGTGGTTACCTAAAGCAGAAATACCCGAGGCGGCCTGGGCCATAGGCTGCGGGGAGGACGTGGGGGGGAAAAGCGCGGCACCGACACCAGCTATGCAGCAGTGGCGACGGCGGCCGAGGAGAAAAAAATAAATAAACGCTAATTTAAAAAACTCCCAAAACGAGGGGGGGCGGGTGGGGATTTAGGATGATAGGCAGGTTCCTTAAAGAGAGGAGCAACAGAGCGAGAAAAGGAGAGACTGAGGGAAGGAAGAAGAAAAAGGCGACGACGCAAAAAGATGGGGGAGCTAACCGGGACGAAGAGCAAGCGAGTGTGGGAAGGCAGCGCCCGAAGCGCCCGTATTTATAAGGGGGGGCGGGAGGAGGCGGGGCTTCTCAACGTCACAGCCAGCCGGGCCACTGTTCGAGTGGGGCGGGGAGAAGCCTCAGGGGAAAGGAAAGGGGAGGGGTACGAGAGTAGGAGCGAGGGGAGAAGGCGTGGGGTGAGAGAAAGGTTTGGGAAAGGGGAGGGGGGCGACGTGACCAGGCGGTACAGGTGTCTATGGCCTCCCAGCCTCCGACGGGCTAGCCGCCTGCCAGCCTCCCTCCCCCTCCCCACCACCAGGAAGCCAGGGATCAGCTCCCCTGCTGGCGAAGGGACTGCAGTGAGGACATGGGAGGGAGGGAGGCAGGCGGTGGTGGAGGAGGAAAGAGGGGAGGGGGCCGAGGGGGAGGAACAGATAGAAAGGGCCGGCTCTGCGCGCGCAGGCGCCCGTCGGAGGGGCCGCGGCCGCATTGTGAGATGAACGCCCCGGCCTCCCGGCGGGCGACGTAGCGTTTGTGAGGTCTCCCTCTAATTTTTCCTGGACCTCGCCGGGGGGCGGGAACCCCGGCGCTCTGACGTGTACGTCGTGTTAGGGACGCACTGCAAAATAAGGACCGTCGCAAATAGCTTGTGCAGTGCAACACTGTTTCTTTTGTGGGGAAGCTACTAGGCTACGCCTAAACTTGATTATGAGTCTTTCCTGTTTCTCACCACTCCTAACTAATGCGGATCTTCTGTGGATCTTCTGTTGGCTTAGGTATCCTAGGCCAGAGTTGTTCATCTTACAGTAAAGTTCTTTTGCTAGACAGAAAGCCGTCTTGGGTTTGTCGGGTAATTCAATGTGAATTAAAAGACCAGTGTTTGAATAATAATAATAGCTAACATTCATATGGTCAAACCTTCCTCATTTGAATGATTTCGACATTCATTGCGCCGGTTAGCTATGGAAGAAGTAAATAAGGTCCCTGACTTCAAGAAACACGTTAGGGACGGTAGGACATATACACAAGTATTTATTATATATTATATATGTATAATATGTACATATATTTATTATATATATAAATGTAGTAATGATTAAAGCACTCAGAAGAGAAAGAAATTACTTGGGGGAGGGAGGGGGGAGTTTGATCATAAAGAATCTTCGCAGCTTCGCTTTGAGGGGCGGGAAAGAGGTCAGTAGTAGGAAGGAGGATAGATTTAGAGCTGGAAGAGAACTTAGAGGTTAACTTCCTTCCCTCAGTTATTTTACAGATGAAGTAACCAAATTCAAGACAGGTTGTGACAACCTCATTCTCACTCTGATAGTAATCAACAATTGAAATCCCTAGTCCTCCGGTTTCAAATTCAAAGACCCTCTATTGTACCATAAAGGGGAAAGGAATGATAGAAGTAAAATGGCAAAATTCGGGGGGAGGGCAGTATATCAGAGGAGAAAGTGAAGTGGTCTTGAAATCAGAAGATTTTGTCCTGCCGTGTAACTAGCCACATAACCAGTTACTTCCTTTTTCTTGGTCCCAGTTTGAATGAATGAAAACAATTTTTTTATTAAGACTTACCATGTGCCATGGTGCTAATATAAGGAAGTAAGACAGTTTTTGTCCTCAAAAAGCTTACATTCTAATGGGAGAAGACCACACCTACAGGGGAGCTAGAAGAGGGGAAGAGTATGAGTTCAGATGTATGATTTGGAAAAATGTCTTTGGGGCCTGGTTATGGGCAAGATAAATTAAAAGTTAATCTGTAAAATGAGGAGATTGGAACAATCTTCAAGGTCAGTTCCAGCTCAAACACTGTGTGTAGTTCAGTGAAGAGTGGATGTACTCCAGTCTGAATAGGGCATAAGGTACAAGATCGATGGTGAATAGTAAACAATAAAGATGGAAAGGGAATTTAGAGGCCTACTTTGAAGGGACTTAAATGGCAGGAGAAAAATTCTAACCTATTCAATAAGTGATTGGGAACCACTGACTGTTGTGAAGCAGGACCATAATATGTTTAGAACTAAGTTTTATTTTTGTGTAGACTTATGATTTCATTGCTGATGAGTTCCCTCTACCAAGACTAATCCTCCTCAATCCTTCTCCACTGTACTGAGAAATTAAGTGATTTGCCCAGGAGCAGTCACTATATGTAAGAGGTAAGGTTTGAATTCAATTCAAACTTACTACAGGTTGGCTCTCTATTCATTTGTACAATGCTGTGCATTAGAAACATTAATTTGGCAGCAGTGTATAGTGGGATGGTTTCCTAGGATTCAGGGAGATTAGTCAGGAAATTATGACAATAGTTATAAAATCTAGCCTCAATTGGTAACTCTGGAAATAAAAAGGGACAATTTAAAACAAGTTTCTTAAGTAGATCCAGGAGTGAAAAACAATTGTTAAGTTTTCAGTGTAAACATTTACACCTTGGAAATAAGCAAATGCAAATAGCACTTGCTTTATTGTCTAAACTTAAGAAAACTTAAGAGAAAACAAAATTTTTGGGGGGGAGAACAAATCAGTTGGGGTTGAGTGACTTGCCTAAGGTCACACAGCTATTGCATATCAAGTGTCTGAGGCTGAATTTGAATTCAGGTCCTCCTGACTCCAGGGCCAGTGCTCTATTCACTGAACCCCGTAGCTACCCCAGAAAATTTGAATAATGCAGATAAAACTTAAAAATGTGTTATGCGCACTTTTTTTCTCCAGAGAGCCAATTGTTAAACATTTGCCAGGATACCACTGGAGAGACCCACTAGGACTTGGTTACATATGGGCATTAACAAAGCAGGAAGGTCAAAGATGATTCTGAATCCTTAGCTTCCGTAAGAAAATGGCAATGCTTTTCTTTATCTATTTTTAAACTTCGAATAGTATTTTTTTTACTATTACATGTAAAGACGACTTTTAACATTCATTTAAAAAAATTTTTGGCTTCCAAATTCCTTTCCCCACTCCCTAAAACTGTAAGCAATTTGATAGGTTATATATGTGCAATCATGTAAAAAAAATTTCCATATTACTTTTGTTGTGAAAGAAGAAACAGACCAAAAGGAGAATAAAACTCACAAAACAATGAAGTGAAAATAGTATGCTTCAATTTGCATTCAGACTCCATCAGTTCTTTCTCTAGATATGTATAGCATTTTCCATCATGAGTCCTTTGGGATTGTCTTGAATGATTGTATTGCTGAGAAGAGCTAAGTCAGTAATAGCTAATCATTATACAATGTTGCTACTATTGTGTACAATGTTCTACTGATTCTGCTCACTTCATTTTGCATTAGTTCATGTAAGTCTTTCCAAGTTTTTCTGAAATTCACCTGCTCATCCTTTCCTATAGCAGATATACATTACATTTGTATGCCACATCTTGTTTAGTCATTCCCAATTGAGAGGCATCCCCTCAATTTCTTTTCTTTTCTTTTTTTGCTTTTTTTTGGAGGGGCAATTGGGGTTAAGTGACTTGCCCAAGGTCACACAGCTAGTTTTTTCTGTTAAGTATCTGAGGCCGGATTTGAACTCAGGTCCTCCTGACTCCAGGGCCATTGCTCTATTCACTGCGCCACCTAGCCACCCCTTTTTTCCCCCTTTTTTTTGGAACCCCTCAATTTCTAATTCTTTGCTACCACAAAAAGAGCTACTATAACTTTTTTTTTTTTTTGCTTTTTGGAGCACAATTGGGGTTAAGTGACTTGCCCAAGGTCACATGCCTTTGCTTGGCATTACATTACACATGGCTAGTTTGTGTGTGTGTGTGTGTGTGTGTGTGTGTGTGTGTGTGTGTTTCGTCTGAGGTCGGATTTGAACTCAGGTTCTCCTGACTCCAGAGCCAGTGCTCTACTCACTGCACCACCTAGCCGCCCCTACTATAAATATTTTTGTACAAATAAGTTCTTTTTTGGTGATCTCTTTGGGATACAGACCTAGCAGTGGTATTGCTGGATCAAAGGATAGGCACAGTTTGATTGCTGTTTGGGCATAGTTTTAAATTGTTCTCCAGAATGGTTAGATCAGTTCACAACTCCACCAATAATGAATTAGTGTTTCAATTTTCTCACATCTCCTCCAACATTTATCATTTTCCTTTTCTGCCATATTAACCAATCTGATTGGTTATTTTAATTTGTACTTCTCTAATAGATAGTGATAAGTAACATTTTTTCATATGACTAGATATCTGTGATTCTTTCATCTGAAAACTGCCTGTTCATATCCTTTGACCATTTATCAGTTGGGGAATGACTTGTATTCTTATAAATTTGACTTAGTTCTCTATATATTTGAGAAACAAGACCTTTATCAGAAACACTTGCTGTAAAAATTGTTTCCTAGCTTTCTGCTTTCCTTCTAATCTTCGTTGCATTGATTTTGTTTGTATAAAAACTTTACATTTAATATAATCAAAATTATCCATTGTGTATCTTATAATGTTCTCTATCTCTTGTGTGGTCAGAAATTTTTCCCTTTTCCATAGATCTGACGGATAAACTCTTCCTTGTTCTATTTGCTAAGGCATTATCCTTTACATCTAAATCAAAATCACCCATTTTGACCTTATCTTACTATATAGTTGTAAGATATTGGTCAATACCTAGTTTCTGCCATCCTGTTCTCCTGTTTTCCCAGAAGTTTTTGCCAAATAGTTCTTATCCCAGAAGTTGGGGTCTTTGGGTTTATCAAACACTAGATTACTATGGTCATTTACTACTGTGTCGTGTACCTAATCTATACCACTGATCCACCACCTATGTCTTAGCCAATACCAGATAGTTTTGATGATTGCCCCTTTATAATATGATTTGAGATCTGGTACGGCTAGGCCAATGGTGATGCTTTTAGCATAAATAGAATAATTATGAGAAAGAAAACATTTTAGGAGAAGGAATTGTTAAATTCTGAATATGTAAGTTTAAAGTACTAAGTGAATATCTAGATATAGATAATTTTAACCATTAGGTGGCATTAATAGCCACTCCCTGATTCTGCCCTATGAAAGAATCTGGGTCCTGATGAGTTCTATACTTACCCTAGTGGTTTATGCTGACCTTTCAGGATAAATGTGTTGAATACTGAAATGTCAAATTCTGTATACTTTTTTTTTAAACTAATTTTTAAAATTAGTTTGTTTACTTTTAGTTTACAAGATTCAATTCCACAATTCCTTGAGTTTCGCATTCTGTCCCCCTTTCTCCTCCCCCCATGGCAGCATACAGTCAAGTATAGGATCTGTAAATACTTTCACATTAGATATTAGTCAGGTTGTAAAGACGGATTGAATCAGATGGAATGAAAAATAGTAAAGAGGAAATAAAACCAAACAAGAAAAGGAAAAAGATCAGGTAGTTTCTTCAATCTGGATACAAACTCAGTTCTTTCTAGTTCTTTCTCTGGATGTAGACATCTCTCTCCATCATGAGTCTTTTGGGATTGACTTATATCACTGCATTGCTGAGAAGAGTCCAGTCTATCAAAGTTGGTCATCACACATACATTGTGTCTGTAATTGTGTACAAATTTCTCCTGCTTCTACTCTTCTCACTCAGCATCAGTTCATATAAGCCTCTCCAGGTAAATATGAAGACTGCCTGCTCCTCTTTTCTTATAGCACAATAGTATTCCATGACATGCATATACTACAACTTGCTCAGCCATTCCCCAATTGATGGGCACCCCCTTAATTTCCAATTCTTTGCTACCACAAAAAGAGCTGCTATAAATAGTTTTGTACATATGGGTCTATCTCCCACTTCTATGATGTGTTTGGGATATAACCCTAGAAGTGGTATTGCTGGGTCAAAGGGTATGAAATTATTTATAGTCCTTTGGGTATAATTCCAGATTGCTCTCCAGAAAGGTTGGATCAGTTCACAACTCCACCAGCAATGCATTAGTGTTCCAATTTGCCCACATCCTCTCCAGCATTTGTCATTTTCCTGTTTTGTCATCTTAGCCAATCTGACTAGTGAGATGTGGTACCTCAGAGTTGTTTTGATTTGCATTTCTCTAATCAGTAGTGATTTAGAGCATTTCTTCATATGCTTATAGATATCTTTCATTTCTTTCTCTGAAAACTGCCTGTTCATATCCTTTGACCATTTATCAATTGGGGAATGACTTGTATTCTTATAGATTTGACTCAATTCTCTGTATATTTTAGAAATGAGTCCTTTATCAGAGACATAGGTTGTAAAAATTCTTTCCCAATTTCCCACCTCCCTCTTAAACTTGGTTACTTTGGCTTTGTTTGTACAGAAGCTTTTCAATTTAATGTAACTAAAATTATCCATTTTGCATTTTATAAAACTCTCTAACTCTTGTTTAGTCATAAAGTCTTTCCCTCTCCACAAATCTGACAGGTAAACTATTCCTTGTTTTCCGAAACTGCTTACAGAATCAACCTTTATACCTAGATCATGCACCCATTTAGACTTGATTTTGGTATATGGTGTTAGATAATGGTCTATGCCCAGTTTCTACCATACTATATTCCAGTTTTTCCAGCAGTTTTTGTCAGATAGTGAGTTCTTATCCCAAAAACTGAGGTCTTTGGGTTTATCAAACAATAGATTACTATAGTCATTGACTGCTGAGTCTTGTGTGCCTAATCTATTCCATTGATCCACTACTCTATTCCTCAGCCAGTTTTTGTAGTTTTGATGACTGCTGCTATATAATACAGATTGAAATGTGGTATAGCTAGTCCACCTTCCCCAACATTTCTTTTCATTAATTCCCTTGATTTTCTGGAATGTTTATTCTTCCAAATGAATTTTGTTACTATTTTTTCTAGCTCTATAAAGTAGTTTTTTGGTAAATTGATTGGTATGGCACTAAATATATAATTTAATTTAGGTAAAATCATCATTTTTATTGTGTTAGCTCAACCCAGCCATGAGCAATTGATATTTTTCCAATTAGTTAGATCTGCCAATTGAGTCAGTCTGTTTTTTAAGGTGTGATTTTCCTCAGTCAGGCTGTTGACTCTCAGTTCGTAATTTTCTTGCATTGTTCTCATTTCTCTTCCCAATTTTTCCTCCACTTCTCTTATCTGCTTCTTAAGGTCCTCTATGGCCTGTAACCAGCTGGTATTTTCCTTTGAAGCTTTTGGTGCAGGAGTTCTGACTTCACTGTCTTCCTCGTGTTCCATGCTTTGCTCCTTTTTGTCCCCAAAATAGGAGTCTAATATTGGATTCTTCTGTTTGTTTTGCTTCCTTTGTCTGGTCATGTCGCCCCTCAGTCACTTGACCCCTGGGCTTTTTGCCACAGTAGGACTCTGCCACCAGGCAGGGGAGCTTTCGTCCCAAACTCTGGGGTTTTCTCAGCTGCTGGAAGTATTAGTTGGGTGCCCTCTCTGAGGCCTCCACACACTCTGGCAAACTGGACCCACACCCCAGTACCTCTACCCTAGACCGCAATTCATATCCAAGCAGGTTAAAGCAAGAGCGATTACCCCTCAGACTGGTCACTTGGTCCCCCTGTACTCTGCAGGCCAGGAGCTGAAGCTACAACACGGCACTGGCTGAGCCAAGGTGTTTCAGCGGCTTCTCACTCCGGGGGCAAAAACTGTTGCACTCCCACCTACTGGGTCCCAAAGTCCAGATTGCACTGACTTCTCACTTTGTCCTTCACATCTATGTGTTGATGAATCTGGAAACAGCCACAGCTGCTGGTGATCTAGAGTCCCTCCAGCGAGCAGCTGGTCAGACCCGCCCTGAGCCTAAAGTCACAGGGTGGAGCTGGGCTTGGCTCCCAGAGCCTGCTGGGCTATCCTCAGTGGGAGGTTAGCTTCTCTGTGTCATTTTGTGGGTTCTGCAGCTCCAAAGTTTTAGAGTCCCCTTTTACATGGATTGGGGAAGGTGGAAGCTGGAGCCCAGTGGAGGTCCTGCTTCTACTCTGCCATCTTGACTCCACCCCCTCTATAGTAACTTTAAATGGGATTTCTCTTTCTATCTCTTGCTGTTGAATTCATTGGAAATGTATAGGAATGCCGAGGATTTATGTGGGCTTATTTTATATCTTGCAACTTTGCCAAATTTATTTATTGTCTCAAGTAGTTTTTTGCTTGATTCTCTAGGATTCTCTAAGTATATCATCATGTCATCTGCAAAGAGTGATAGCTTGGTCTCTTCTTTGCCGAATTTGATTCCTTTTTTTTCTCTGATTGCTACTGCTAACATATCTAGTACCAGATTGAATAAGAGGGGTGATAGTGGGCACCCTTGTTTCACCCCTGATCTTATCGGAAATGCTTCTAACTTATCCCCATTACATATAATATTTGCTGATGGTTTTAAATATATGCTACCTATTATTTTAAGGAAGGCTCCATTTATTCCTATACTTTCTAATGTTTTTAGTAGGAATGGATCTTGTATTTTGTCAAAAGCCTTTTCTGCATCTATTGAGATAATCATGTGGTTTCTACTAGTTTTGTTGTTGATATGATCAATTATACTGATGGTTTTCCTAATATTAAACCATCCTTGCATTCCTGGAATAAATCCTACCTGATCAAAGTGTATTATTCTTGAGATAAGTTGCTGTAATCTTTTTGCTAATATTTTATTTAAAATTTTTGCATCTATATTCATGAGTGAGATTGGTCTATAATTTTCTTTCTCTGTTTTATCTTCCTGATTTAGGTATCAGTACCATATTTGTGTCATAAAAAGAATTTGGTAGGACTCCTTCTTCACTAATTTTCCCAAATAGTTTGTAGAGTATTGGAATCAATTGTTCTTTAAATGTTTGTTAGAATTCACTAGTAAATCCATCTGGCCCTGGAGATTTTTTCCTAGTGAGTTGACTGATTGCTTGTTCAATTTCTTTTTCTGAGATGGGATTATTTAAGTAATTTTATTCTTCTTCAGTTAATCTGGGCAACTTGTATTTTTGCAAACATTCATCAATTTCCCTAAGATTGTCAAATTTATGTGCATACAATTGGGAAAAAATAATTCCTAATTGTTGTTTTGATTTCCTCTTCATTGGAGGTAGATTCACCCTTTTCATTTTTTATACTCATAATTTGGTTTTCTTCTTTCTTTTTTTTATCATATTGACTAGGGGTCTATCAATTTTATTGTTTTTTTTTCATAAAACCAGCCCTTAGTTTTATTTATTAATTCAATAGTTTTCATAATTTCAGTTTTATTAATCTCTCCTTTGGTTTTCAACATTTCTAATTTAGTATTTAATTGGGGATTTTAAATTTGTTCTTTTTCTAGCTTTTTCAATTGCATGCCCAATTCATTGACCTCCCTTTTCTCTAATTTAATCATGTGTCCACTCAGGGATATAAAACTTCTCCTAAGAACTGCCTATAATGCATCCCACAAATTTTGGTATGTTGTCTCATTATTATCATTCTCTTGAATGAAATTACTGATTGTTTCTACAATTTCTTGTTTGGTCCACTCATTCTTTAGGATTAAATTGTTTAATTTCCAATTAATTTTTAGTCTGTCTTTCCATGTCCCTTTATTGCATCATGATCTGAGAAGGATGCATTTAATATTTCTGCCTTACTGCACAGAATTGTGAGGTTTTTATGCCCTAGAACATGGTCGATTTTTGAGTATGTGCCATGAACCGCTGAGAAGAAAGTATGTTCCTTTTTATCCCCATTCAGTTTTCTCCAGAGATCTATCGTATCTAGTGTCTCTAAAATTCTATTTGCCTCCTTAACTGCTTTCTTATTCATTTTGAGGTTAGATTTATCAAGTTCAAAGAGGAGCAGATTAAGGTTTCCCACTAGTATAGTTTGCTATCTATTTCTCCCTCTAATTCCCTTAACTTCTCCTCTAGGAATTTGGACACTATACCACTTGGTGCATATATGTTAAGTAATGCTATTGCTTCATTCTCGATGGTGCCTTTTAGCAGGATATAGTTTCCTTCCTCATCTCTTTTAATTAGATAAATTTTTGCTTTTGCTTTATCTGAGATAAGGATTGCTACCCCTACTTTTTTTACTTTACCTGAGGCATAATATATTCCACTTCAGCCTTTTATCTTTACCCTGGGGGGTATCCTTTTGTTTCAAATATGTTTCTTCTAGACAGCATATTGTAGGATTATGGTTTTTAATCCATTCTGCTGTCTGCCTCTGTTTTATGGGAGAGTTCATCCCATTCACATTCACAGTAATGATGACTATCTGTCCCTTCCCCTCCATCCTATTCTCTCCCCTGCTTATGGTTTTGTTTCTTCCTTCTCCCTTCCCCTCCTTGAGGGTTTTCCTTTTGACCACCACCTCCCTCAGTGTTCCCTCCTGCTAATCCTCCCTTCTTTACCTACCCTCTCCCCTTAGTACTATTTCCCTCCCCTTTTTATCCCTCCCTTACCCTCCTACTACCTATAGGACACAATAGATTTTTATACTTATCAGATTATGTTATTCCCCCTTTGGACTCCAAACCAATGAGAGTAAATTTCATACAATGCTCCTCTCCCTCCCCTCCTTCCCCTCTATTTAATGAGTTTTCATGTCTTTTCATGTTAGAATCTTAAACTTAACTGATTATGTTGATCCCTCTTTGAACCAGAACCAGTAAGAATAATGTTCAAATGATGTTCCTCTCCTTCTTTCCTTCCCCCCTACTATAGTGTGTTATTATGCCTCTTTGTATGGCATAATTTACCTTTTTCTGTTTTATCCCATTGCAGTCCCTTTGACCCCCTTTATAAAGTTTTTTTTTTTATCATCAGGTTAGTTCATTTATATCCACATCCTCTATCTATGTATATAACCCTTTTAAGGGTCATGATAATCATATAAATTTTGATATTGACAGTTATCAGCTTCTCATATAGGGATGTGAATATTTTGCTCTTATTGCATCCCAAGTTATGTGCATGTGTGCGTGGGTGTGCATGTGCATGTGTGTATGTGTGAGTGTGTGTTTTCCTTGTTTACCTTTTTGTGTCTTTCTTGAGTCTTATAATTGGAGATCAAATTTTCCATTGAGCTCTGGCTTTTTCATCAGGAAAATCTGGAAATCCCTTATTTCATTAAATGACCATCTCCTTGCCTGAAAGATTATGCTCAGTTTTGCTGGGCAGTTAATCCTGGGATACAGTCCTAGCTCTTTTGCCCTATGAAATATCAAATTCCAATCCTTCCGATCTTTTAATGTAGAAGCTGCTAAGTCCTGTGTGATCCTTACTGTAGTTCCGTGATATTTGAATTTTTCTTTTTGGCTGCTTGCAGTATTTTCTCCTTAATCTTGTAATTCTAGAATTTGGCTACTATATTTCTTGGAGTTTTCAATTTGGGATCTCTTTCAGGGGGAGACCGATGAATTCTCTCGATAACTATTTTATCTTCTGATTCCAGGACTTCAGGACAGTTTTCTTTGACAATCTCTTGGAGGATGTTGTCCAGGCTGTTTTTTTTTATCATGGCTTTCCGGTAGACCAATAATTCTTAAGTTATCTCTCCTGGATCTGTTCTCTAGGTCAGTTGTTTTTCCAGTGAGATATTTTACACTTTCTTCCAGTTTTTCAATCTTCATGTTTTGTTTGATTGACTCTTGGAGCATCATAGAGACCTGAGCTTTTGACTGATTCTATGTTTTAGTGAATTATTCTCTTTGTTTAGTTTTTGAAGGTCCTTTTTTAGGGAGGTATTTTCTCCAATTACTTCACTAATTTTACTTTTAAAGGATTTGTTTTCTTCAGTGACACTTTTTTCCAATTTGGTCACTGTAGATTTAAATTTGTCTTCTGCCTTCCTAATAAGGCCTTTAAAATCTTTCTTGAGCTCCTCCAAGAGTGCTTTTTGGGCTTGAGATCAGTTCATATTTCCTTCTGTGGTCTCAGGTGTGAGTATAGAGACCATGTTGTCCTCTGTATTTGGTTTTTCTTGCTGGCTATAATAAGCTCTAATCGATTTACTGGTCTTCCCCTTCTCCTTCTCAGTTTCCTTCCTTCCCATTGTAGCTTCCTATTTCCTAATTTCTCAGGCTGGGAGCTAGGTGCCTGGTTTTTGGCTTTGTGTGCTGTAGCCTCTGGGTGTGTAGATTGAGGCCAAGGTAAGGGCTCTCAGTGTTTCTGTTAAATTATGCTGATGCTCACAGAGTACTCTGTGGAGGAGGGGTGGTCTGACCACTCCAGATTTCTGCCTCTATGCCCCTGGGCTGCCGATCCAGCAGGCTTTTGCAGGTCAGGTGAGCTAGGGCTTGTTGGGATCCCTCCCCTCTTCTCTTCAGACTCCTTGCTGCCTCAGTTGCACCCCTTCTCAATGACTCCCAAGCCCAAGGCTATTTCCACTGTCTCAGGATTTCACTCTGGGTAGGACACTTATCTCTGGGTTTTCTAGGTCAGGGAGGGGGGATGGGAACAGCCAGAGTTCACTTTGTCATCCTAGGATCTGGAAAGTCAGGCAAGCAGTTTCTAAACTTCCAGGCTGGGTGGGGGCTGATAGCCCCAGAAGAAGCTGCTGTCTTTGCTGGGGCCCGATCGCTCTCTTACCCAGCTCCAATGGATCCTTTCTTCTAGTGGTGAGATGCTGGTGAGATGGCTGTGAATCGCCCTTGGGGTGGGTGAGTCAGCTGACTGGGGCTCCTCTCCGTGCTGTAGCCTGCTCTCTAGTCCGAGCAGCTGCAGCCCTCAGGTGCTCTGCGCTCCGCCTTCCCGGACCCATGTGGCCACTTTCCTGGCCTGGATTCTGCCAGACTCTTTCTCCCAGTGGATTCTGACACTCCAAAATCCATTTAGATTCACTTTTTAAATTTTAATGACGGGATTCACGGAGGAGCTTAGAAAAGTTACTGCTTCGGTTTCACCATCTTGGCTCCACCCCACCCTCTGTACACCTTTCAAAGTCAAAGACCTCTCAGTCCCTCACTTGGCCTCTCTCTATAGGGCAGCATCACCTCATTATTAAGAGGTATATGTTGTTTTACCTAACAAGTTCTCAAACTCCTACCCCACTATTGAACACTATCTCTTCCCTGTACTTGCTGTATTTTCTTTAGCCCAATCACTGTCTTTGGCATAACAGGGACAACACTCCACAGAAATACACACATATACTTAAGTATTATAGGCAGCACATGTTCCTAGCAGAGGAATTATAAAGGCAATGGGCAGTGCACAGTCACAAAAAACAATTCATTATAATAAGCTATTTACCAAGTGCTTGCAAGCCTGTGCTCTCTCAGACTCTAGAAGTTCCTAGCCAGAGGATTAATTCAATCTCGGTGTTCTAAGAAATGCAGTTTGATTTTGTTTAGTTCCCTATTTCTGCTTTCCTAAGAGCAAGCAAAGGAGTGACATGTAATGTTCAATATATGCTTCCAGAAAAGGAAGGCATAAGAATCTGAGGTAGAAATTCTCAACCTATGACCAACAGCATGTGAGATGGCCTTAGGATCTAGGTGGACCCAACATTCTCATCTCAGCTCTGTATACTGAACTCAGTTCTGGCTATCTTGTTGCTAGCAGGGACCTTGAACCTATTCCGGCTGCAGCTAGCCAGTCTTGGAGTTCAGTGACTAGACTGAAGAACAAACCTTGCCAAAGAAAAGCCTGCCACCAATATTGTAACTGCCCTGTTGTTCCTATTTCTCCAGCCTTAACTATGCCCCCTGTATCGTGTGTATCCCCTCTCACATCCTATCACTACTCCCCAGCCCTAAATCCCCTTCCTGTCCCCAAGTAGCAAGATTGGAGCTGACATATGAAGGTGTATTGCATGCCCATAAGTCTGTCAGAGTTCTGGAAAGACCCCATGAGGTTTTGAGAAAGAACTTCAGCTCCTCAGAATAGAATTGACACTTGAAGCAGGGAGGATTGGTGACACTGTCTAAGAGAGAAAAGAAAAGAGGACTGAAGAGAGCTTTGGACAATATCTTGAGATAAGAAGAGAAAGAGGAGCTAAGTCAGAAAAGAAACAGAAAGATGAAAGAAGAACCAGGAAAGTATAATGTCATGGAAACCAAGGGAGGACTAAGTATTAAAGAGGTGGTGGTCAGCACTGCTAAATGCTTTTGACATAGGTCAAAAGATTTGTAGGACTAAGGAGGAAAATGTATCAGTTAATTATTTTTAATTAAATGTGTCATTAGAAACAAGATTGGACATCAATAAATGATCATGCTTGCATAATAATGATTTACATTTAAATGAATTTTGATGGATAAAGTATCATAACACATTTTCAGTTTTCCCTTTGCATTATTTTAAATAAAAGAAGCATGATCATGTTTATACATAAAGGAGAAAGTGTTCAGTTTAAATGTGGTTATATATAACCAAAGCTGAGCAACAACTTCTCCTTATTTAGTATATATGTATATATATTTATAGTTATAGTTATACACACACACATATACTGTGCAGGGGGGGGGGCACTGGGACCCAGATTCTAGCCCTTAGTGTTAGTATTTACTGTCTCAACTCCCTCCCTCTCCCTTGTTCTCCAGTACACAGACTCTTTCTACTCTACACCTACTCATGAATTTCTAAACATGTAAGACAAACTCCCTTTCAGAAACCCAGACTGTTAAATTTTATTATATAATCTCCCCTCCTTCCTTCTTTTCTTTCTTCCCTTCCCTTCCTTCCAATTACAGTCCTCCAACCATTTACCAACCCCTTTAAATATTAATCATAATATAAATCATATTATTAAATATAAATCATCATCATTGATTAAATAATCAAACCACATTCCAGCAGCCTACACCCTCTCCTTCATCTTCATTTAGAGAAAGCACCTGGGCTCACCATGTTTATTCCTTCACCTTCTCCTGGCTCCTCCCCAATCCACTCCTCCCTTTTAGTTCCCTTTTATAAGTTGTCTTCCTCCATTAGAATGTATGCTCTTTGAGGACAGGGACTTTTTTTGTGCTCATATTTATATTCCTAGTGCTTAGCACAGTTCCTGGCACATAATAAACTAAATAAATTCTTGCTGACTTAATTTGGAAGAGAAGTCAGCAGCCATCTAGTTCCACCTGCACCTGAAAAGGAATCCTTACCACAAGTGATTATCTACCCTTTTGGATGAAGACCTCAAATGAGTGTGAAAGAAAAATGTGTCTTGCGTTTTAGCCAAAGTCAAAAAGCCAAAGGACAATTTATTAATATATAAGTATTTCAGCTTACAGAAGTCCAAATAGGCAGAGTGCTTCCTACTAATTAGAACTCCCCATGACCAGGCAATTTCTATTTACATTCTCTAGTAATCAGGAAACAAAAGATAAAATTCCACAATAATATTTATTAAATGGTATATGATTTAAATTTGGGGCTTGGGGTTTACTGAAATAGTAGTGGTATAAATATCTTTGGGAGACTACTTCCACTTTTCTGGACGAAGAGGCATATCTCTAGTTCC
This sequence comes from Petaurus breviceps papuanus, assembly GCF_028583685.1. NCBI lineage: Eukaryota > Metazoa > Chordata > Mammalia > Diprotodontia > Petauridae > Petaurus > Petaurus breviceps. Next base: position 58,855,220 of record NW_027187460.1, on the reverse strand, counting down.
TTCCCTCTGTTCAGTATTTCCCCTCTCTCCTGTATAAGTCTTGTTTGTACACCATCGTTTGCATGCTGTCTCCCTTTGTATCCCCAGCGCTCAGCACTGAGCCTGGCAGGCAGGCAGGAACTGCTTTTAATCACTTACTATGTGCTTGTATTGGGGATGCAAGGAAAGGTTCCTGCCCAGAAGGATCCCACAGTCAATGGGGAAAGCCAACACATAAAACGAAGCTGGAAAGGAATTGGAAGTGAAATGCACATGACCAAGGTCTGCAGCTAGGTGGGAGAGCATGAGGTGGCAGAACCATTTCCCATCCTTAAATGGAGGATCTGGGAGGAGCTCTTTAATATCCATTCTCCTTCCTCTCCAATCAGAGAGGGGAAGAGGTCCCAGGTTAAGGGGGACTGAGGAGAAGCGAGTTTCAGAGTTGGTTCAGTCTTTTTTTTTTTTTTTTAAGCAATCGGGGTTAAGTAATTTGCTCCAGGTTACACGGCCAGTTATTTCTGGGTGTGGTGCTGAGTATCTGAGTCCTGATTCGATCAGAGTTGGTTCAGTCTTGCTAGAAAATGAGTTACTGGAGACAATGGTGAGGTCCAGGAGATCAGCCATATGGGAGATGATATCACTTACTAACCACTTAATAAATGTTTATTGACTGACAGACTGATTTATAGCACACCAGAGGCCATATTACTTTGTTATGTGCTTCCATGTGAGGGAGAACCCACCGCATCTCTAGGTTTCCCATTCTGATTAGCTCTGATTAGGAAGTTTTCCTGTCATTAAGTCAAAATTTCACTTTTTATCACTTCTACCCAATTGCTGCTATTTCTGCCCTCTCAGGTCAAACAATCCAAGTCGAACATTCTTTCCATATGAAAGTCCTTCAAAAACTGAAGACAGATATATTATCTTCATTTTTCCTTTCTCCAGTATAAATACCCCCAGCTCCTTCAACCATCCTCATATGACTTGGACTCAAAACCATTCACCATCCTGGCTGCCCTTCTATGACCTTAAACAACAGTTCCCAGATCTGAACACAATACTCCCCTTGTGATTTTATGAGAACAAAGTATAGAGAGATGATAATTTCCTTCTTCCTGGAAGTTTTATCTCTCTTAATGTAGCATAAGATTAAATTAATTTGTTGGGTTGTTTTTGTTTGTTTGTTTGTTTGTTTGGTTGGTTGCCACATCATACTCCTGACTCATCTTGGCCACTAGAGCTCTACCTCTTTTTTTTTTTTTTGCTTTTTTTTTGGAGGGGGATGGGAGGCAGGGCAATTGGGGGTAAGTGACTTGCCCAAGGTCACACAGCTAGTAAGTGTTAAGTGTCTGAGGCTGGATTTGAACTCAGGTTCTCCTGACTTCAGGGCCAGTGCTCTTCAGGCTGCCCCTCTACCTCTTTTTTTTTTTTAATACAAAAACCATGCCTTCCCCACCCTATACTTGTGAAGTTGACTGTTTGAACCCAACTGAAAGAATTTATAATTATTCCTACTGAATTTCATCATATTGGATTCAGTCCAACATTCTAGCCTGTCAACATCTTTTTGGATTCTGACTCTGTCATCCATTGTGTAATCTCAAAATCTAATGAACATGCCATCTAACCCTTTATCCAATTCACTGATAAAAATATTCAGCAATACAAGGCAAAGCATAGGTCCCTGTGACATGTTGCTGGAAATCTGCCAGGTTGAAATCAAGCCATTAACAACTACTTTGAGTCTGGCTAATCAACCAGTTCTGAATCCATCAAACTATATTATCATATATTGTGTTGTTCATCCTGTTTGAAGAGGATCAGTGATATCACAGGATGATGTTTTGACTTGGGAGTGAATTGGATTTAAGTGAGACAGAGTTGTGCAAAGTTCTAAGCCTTATTCTCTCTTCCCAAGTCATCAAATTCCAGTAGCAACACAAAAGTCAAGATGATTGGCTATGGCCCAGGATGAAGTGGATGACTGTGGCATCTTTGAAGCCTGCTTCAGCCACCTTCATGGCCATTGGAACAACTTGTTCTCATTTACCCATTCTGCCAGAGAAAGTCTTCACATGCTTTGGGGAGATACTCCCCTAACTCACCAACAGGTTTGAGGCCTGTAGGTTACCCTTAACTTGGTTTAGCCCATCTGCTGAGATGGTTTACTGGAGTGTGGCTGCTGTGCATGCTGTAGTTTCTTGAAACCATAGGTGAGAGTTGGGTGAAGGTGAACACCAAAGGTGAAAGGGCCCTCACACCAGAAGTGCTAGTCCTCCATGAACACCCCGTTATCACAAGATATAGATATAAAGGGTGACATCATAAGCAAATTAGAGGAGCATGAGGGAAATTACCTGTCAGATCTATGCATGGTGGAAGAGTTCATGACCAAACAAGAAATAGAAATGGTTCAAAGGATGTAAAATGGGCAATTTTAATCACATAAAATTTAAAAAGTTTTTGCATAAACAAAACTAATGCAATTCAAATTAGAAGAGGATCAGGAAACTGGGGGAAATATTGATAGCAAATTTCTCTGATAAAAGTCTCATTTCTAAAGTATATAGGGTACTGTGTCAAAATTATAAGAATAAGAGCTATTCCCCAGCTGATAATTGGTCAAAGGATATGAAGAGGCAGTTTTCAGAGGAAGAATCCAAGCTATCAGTAGTCTGAAAAAAATGCTCTAAATCATCAATAATGATAGAAATACAAAATAAAACTCTGAGGCATCACCTCGCACATATTAGATTGACAAAGCTGACAAAAAAGGAAAATAATGAATGTTAGAGGGACTGTGGAAAAATAGGTACTTTAATCCATTAAATTATCAATTTTACCTAAATTACCTGAAATACAGTCCCTCTAACATTTGTAGAGCTTTAAACTTGTCCAGTCATTCTATAAATCAATTCTGAACCATGCCCAAGAAGCTACTAAACTGTATGTACCTTTTGACCTTGTGATACTTATTAAATCCCTACTAATATCCTAAAGAGATCAAAGAAAGAGAAAAAGGGCCCATATGTACAAAAGTATTCATAGCAGCTCCTTTTTGTAGTGACAAGGAATTGGAAACTAAAGAGATTCGAATGAATTGGGCTATGGCTGAACAAGCGATGGTATATGAACGTGATGGAATTCTACTATGCTATTAGAAGTGATAAAGGGGATGGTTTCAGAATGAAGCCTGGGAAGACTTATAGGAACTAATATAAAGTGAAGTGAAGGAAGACAATTACATAATAACAACAATATTGTAAAGATAAACAATTAAAATCCTTTGGAACTCTAATCAACACACAACTAAACATAATTCCAAAGAACTCATGAAGAAACCTACTACTCACCTCCAGATGAAGATCTTAGTTACTAGATTCACACTGAAGCATATTCTTCCTTCCTTCTTTCCTTTTCTTTCCTTCCTTTCTTTTTTCTCCTTTTTAATATGACTGATGTAGGAATTTGCCTTTCTTCACTATACATATTTATAATGGGTTTTGTTTTTTCTTACCTTCTCATGGGGAAGGGAGAGGAAGGAAAGAGATAATTCAGAACAAAAAATAAAATAGAATTATAAAAAAGCAAAATATCTAGTTCACATTTCTTCATCTCCACAAGAATAATATGGGATTTTTTTTTCATCAAATGCTTAGTTAAAATCTAAGTAAAATAATTTTTTTAAACATTCCCCTCAACTGCCAATTTAGTGACTCAGAAAAGGAAGTAAGGTTAGTCTGGCACAACCAGGTCTTAATGAAAACATAAACTCTTGACGATCACTGCTTTCTTTTCTAGATGTTCACCAACCATCTCTTTAATGAGGTGTTCCAGGATTTCCTTAGTAACTGAAATCAAGCTCACTGGCCTATACCCCATTTTCTTTCTATTTTTAAAAAAGTGGGACAAAACTTGGTCTTCTCCAGCCCTGCAGTACCTCTCCTGTTTTCCAGAATCTTTCAGATATCACTAACAGTAGCACAGCAATGATACCTGCCAGTTCTTTCAGAACCCGAGGATAGAGTTAATCTAGGTCAGGTGATATGAATTTATCAAAGATAGCTAAGTGTTCTCTTTACTTATTTGGGATATTTACTCTCTATTGGCCATTTTTGTTCTGCCATTCCCAGTTTAATGGTCATTCATCTTGGTAGCAAAAACAGAAGCTGAAGAATTAGCAGCTAGTTTTTTTTTATGTTGATACAAGATTTACAAAGTGCCTTACAAATATTAGATCCATTTTTATGCTCACAACAACCCTGGGAGGTTGGTGCCATTATCACCCTTATTTTACAGGTAAGAAAACAGAGGTAGAGATTAAGGGGCTTGCTCAGGGTGGCACAGCTGACAAGTGTCTGAGGCTGGATTTGAATTCCTGATTCTAGGTCCAGAGGTCCATCCCTCATGCAGCCATCTAGATCTTAAGCTAAGAATTAAGCAGCTCTGGGCATTTTTCTGTTTGTTTTTGTTGTTGTCAATCATCGTTTCATCTATTCCAAGCAACAATCCTATGGTTCTTTGATCCTTCTTTTCCCTCCAAAATTGCCCAGCACCAGCCCCTAGGTATTGGAGGTCATTAGTTTTGCTGCTAGCTTCTTTCTTGGAATTTGATACCTGTTAACTTCTGGGTATCTCATTGCTATTCTCCCTACACTGTAACTACTCATTATGGTATTTATCTTTGTAGGTATACATAAGGAACATTTTTCCTTTGCCATTCCTTTTACTTTTAAAATCTCTTATGATTAAATTTGCAAGAAAGCAGGCAAATATATTCTTCCTAGCCTTTCTAGGGTATTTTCCTTCCTTGACCAAGAGTCTGTATTGCTTATATTTTAAACTCTGGGGCAAAAACACAAATTGCATTTCCTGAAGTCCAGCCATCTGTTTACTTTCCAAATCAATTGTTCTTTTCTGTATCTCTTGCTTTCAATAGGACATAGTGAGGCAAGCACAACCTTATCTTCTATGGTCTTCAGGTTTTTTTTGCCCAAGATTCATCACAGTTTTTGGTAACATTTTCTAGGTTTCTTATAGCACTATCATATGTGCTCATGTGAATGACCAGAAGTTAGTAGTAGTCATCTGTTTTGACAAGTCTTGGGAGCCTCTCTATTATACCTTAGATACATGCCCTGGGAAGACTACAGGCCTCTCTGTTGTTGTTATCAAGTCTACATATAGCCACTTCTGTACCCCTATGCAGGAAATCATCAATCACTACTTCTTTTTGTTTCTGACCCTTACTGGATGAGCTCTCACCTGATTAAGCTCTATTTTATCAGTCTTTGGAGGACAAGCAATTGCTTCCCCCTCAGAGTATCCAGAACCCTCTTATTTAGGAGTACTCAGATGAGTGAGTGTATGTGCATGTTTTAGTTTCAAGAAATAGTCATTGTTTTCCTTACCTTTCTTTTCTAAGTGGCATTTCTCCCATTTCTTTTTTTTTTTCATTTTTGGAGGGGGAGGAAGGGGTTAAGTGACTTGCCCAAGGTCATGTGGCTAGTAAGTGTGTCAAGTGTCTGAGGCTGGATTTGCACCACCTAGCCGCCCCTATTTCTCCCATTTCTAACCTCTTAAAAAGGATCACATTTCCTCTTTGCTACTTCAATTTATTTTCCCCTCTCCCCATTTTAGCAGTATTGATTTTTATTGTTGTTATTGTTTTGACTTGTTTTGTTTTTTTTTGTTTCTGTCATTGACTTTGATAACCTGGGTGTGAATATGTTTTCTTGAAGTCATCTTCTCTCTAGGGGGCAGAGAATAGCCTACTTGGAACATAAATAGCAATCATTTGGCTGTGGAAGAAATATGAATATTGCACGCACTTCAGATCCTTGCAAAATTTATTCTGATCTCCATTTTGAATGAAACTCTCAACATCATTAAAAAAAATTTTTTTAATTACTTACAGTCGTTTATATCTATCTTATCTACCTTTAAGCCATTTATCACCCTTCTTCACCTACTGACATCTTGATAGTCACACCCAATTTCCTTTTACTGGTCTCACCAGCAACTTTATTGGCTATTCTTTCTTTCCATTCCCCTTTCTCATTAACCTCTATTTAATTCATTTACCTTTTCTAACTTATCACCTCTAGCCTACTATTTTTTTCCTTTTCCTTGTTTTTGAATCCTTAAAGTTCTGGGGTTAAAGTGATTTAAAGTTCTGGTGTTAAAGTGATTTGCCAAGGTGTCTGAGACAGAATTTGAACTCAGGTCCCCTTGATTCCAGGGCCAGTGCTCTGTCCCCTGTGCCACCTAGGTGCCCTATCTATATAGTATTTCTATATGAACAGTTAGGATAGACCTTATTAACCTTTTTTCTATATTTGCTAAGCGGCTTGTTAGGAAGTTAGTGACAAGAAGGCTTTAATTTCTCCAGATACAAAATTCTATTAGCACATTGATTACATGGCAGAACTCAGCAATACCAATGAAGAATGTTTTAAGTTGCACAATACTGAGGCAGTTAATTCCTTGAGAGCAAAAATCTTGTCTTATGTTTCTACTGTGCTTATCTCTCAACAGACGAACAATAAACGTCAAAAGAGAGAAGGGAAAGAAAGAGGAGAAATCTCATTAGAGGACAAATAGTAGGTTGTTTTAGAGAGGTAGGGTGGTTTCGGGCAGTGTTTCTCAATCACAGGTGTTTGATTTAGAATTTAAAGAAATGACCTAAACCTGAACAGTAGAGTATTTTGTTATCTTAGTACTTTCCTATTGAAACACTGCCTTGTTTGGCATTCAGTATTGTATCTGGGTATGAGTAACCTGACCTGGCAAAATTACAAATACAGTTGAGTTTACACTCATTGACTAGCCCTTTCCTGTGAGATAGTTGCATATAACATCACGAAGAATTGGGAAGGAGCTTCTAGATGATCTAGTTCATTAAACAACAAAATAATCAACAATCATGTATTAAGTGCCTTGTAGGTGTTGGTCTAGAGCACTGTTCTAAGTGCTAGAGATACAAAGACAAAAATGAAACAATTCCTACATATATATATATATCACAAGCCAGCAAACAATGTCTGTATATCACTTGACATAAAATGTCTTCCTTAGACACAAAAGCTTTTTATAAACATAGATTTTTAGGTAAGGGAAATATCAAAACTATAAATTACAGAAGTGTTGCTGATTTGTATCAGTGGAGCAAGTTTACACATGGGGTGCTCTTAAAAGACTTGAAATCATATAACTGAATTAGGGAAAAACCAATTCTTGACATAAAAATAGTCAACAGTCTATAGTCAATAGTCTTATTCTTTGAGGATAAAATAAAGTTAGGCCTACACTGTTATGCTTGAAATATCCTACATGCAAAGGTGTAAATGGAACATCACATCTAGGGAAAAAAAAATGAACATTTCACTGTAGTGGGAATAGCCCTGGAACCAGGAGAACTGGATTCAAGACACAGTTCTGTCACTGAGTGACCTCGACAAATTTCTCTGGACTGATGTTTTCACATATGTAAAATGAGGGATTTGGATCAGATGATCTCTAAGGTTCTACCTAGCACTAATATTGTGTCGATCTATAAATAGTTATTTAAAATAAAGAGCTCAGGACTTTTCCTCTTTTTTTTTTTTTTGCTGAACTTTTGATTTTATTGGTACTGGGAATTCTAGTTCTGAAACTCAGTTTTAAAGAGTTGCCTGGGGGCATTGAGAAGGGAAGTGACTGGCCTAGGATCCCATAGACTATATGAGTCAGAGGCTAGACTTGAACTTAAGTTTTTCTGACTTCAAGCCCAGAGCTCTATCCAATATCCTACACTGCTTTTCATCTATGAGGATCAAAAATGATATTTGGTTTGGTGCTTTATCAAGTGTTTTTACATCAATTATCTGCTCATAACTCTGAGGTAAATAGTGAAAACAATTTATAATCCCACTTTATGATTACATAAGGTTCTACAGTATACAAGTACATTTTATAAACATTATCTAATTTGATTCTCAAAACAACTCTAAGAGGTAGAAGCGTCTTGGCCATATTAGCTAGAGAGATGAATATGATGTTGGGAAGAACTGTGTTCAAATCCCGCCTCTAAATCATCTCTTACTGTACAATACTGCTCTATAGTTTTTGTCTGAGGTCACTCAGTGACAGAACTGTGTCTTGAATTCAGGTCTCCTGGCTCCCAGTCCAATCCAGGGCTATTCCCACTACAGTGAAATGTTCAGTGTGCCTGTTTTCCCATGGTCCCTCCAACATTGACTGTCTCTATCTTTTATCATCTTTGCCAGTTTGCATAGCATGAGGTTTGTGTGTGGTCACTTATTTAGAATTTATTTAGAATTCTTCTTTTGAAAACTATCTACATCCTTTGACTAGCTAGCTACTGGGCAAAAACTCATGGTGTTATATATTTGTGTCAATTCTCTCTGTATTTTGATATCGGACTTTCATATGTAATACTTGATGCAAATATTTTCCCCACTCTTCTAACTGTCTCCATTGATTTTTCTTATATAAAAGCTTTTAAATTTTATGGAGTCAAAATTATCTATTTTATCTTTTCTTATATCTACCATCACTTGTTTGATTGAGAATTCTTCCCCCCAGCCATAGCTGTGAAAAGTACAGCACATTCTTAGAATACAAAATAAGAACTAGGTTAGGGATTGGATGGGTGATTTTACTGGCATAGGGAACTTCCAGATGAGGAAATTCCCTCTACCAATGCAGACAGGCACTTTCTCTGCACCTAAAGTCTTAGAGAGTTGCCTAGGACACGGAAAGGTTAATTAAACATGTGCCTGGGGGGCACATAGCCAGTGTGTATCAGAGGCCACAATTGAGCCCAGATTTTTTTGGCTCCAAAGCCAGCTCTCTATCTACCACCATACTTCTTCTCATAACTACAAAATAAAGTCATAAAAATCATTAATATTTTATCTAATGCTAACAAACACCAGGAAGAAATATTACTTTAAAAAACTCTATTCAAAATAACTAAAAAAATATATATGTATCAGCCATCTGGGAATAAACCTACCAATAAACCTAACTCATTAGATTTCTATGACTATGTAATAGGAACCTGTTCAAGAAGGGGCCTTGTCCTTAAAGCACAAATTAATGTGCTCTTCCTGGTAGATGACATAAAGCATTCATCAAATTCACTGCTGGTTTCAATCTAATTCAAGGAAGCCTGATGAGCCCAGCTCCAGTCATGAATGACTGAGTCATTAGTGCTATGTGATGACAAGGAGTTTCCTAATTGGTTTCAGAGCCAGAAGCGTAATGATAGAAACAAGACTGTGTTTTCATACAGAATAATTGATATGCCCTTCTCTTGACCTGTTTTTGAGCTTTTCCTTCTTAGCAGCAAGCAAAGCAATATTGTCATGAGCTTTTGTTGTGGTAAGCCGAAGCAGCTGTGGTTGGTTGTCTTCTCTCTCCACTGGGCCACCATGTATCTGTGAACCCATGGTGGCTCCTCTGTTTCTTTTGGGATCATAGGGAGTAAATGATTATGCAGAAATGGAGCCAATAATTTTGTGAGCTTCGGAAAGATCAGATGAACCATTAGAGCTGGTAGCAGAGTCTGCTGGTAGCCACAACTGCTGAGTCCAGGGAAGAGCCTGCCTTTGGAGACATTCTGCTCTAATTAACCAGTTAGCCAAGACACTGTAGCGGCAAGCACCCCAAGCACGTCCTGGGGGTTTGCCGCCCATACAGGTTCTTAGATCTGCTTTGATAAAGGAAAGCAATTCAACATGGGTTAACAAGCTTACTTTAATCAGTCAGACATATATCGTTTACCTTGTTCAGGGGAAAAGGTCAGCACCCCGAACTTCAAAGTATACAGGCAGAATTATCAAGACAGAAACAGATCAAGTAGACAGATTTCCAAACTGTCCAACCATTATATCCATATCCAGTCAACATCTGGGTTTCCACATCTGGGTTTTTCAAACGGGGGGGGGGGGAGGGAGCCTGGACAATGGCTTCCCAGAATACAGATCAAATCACAGAACACTTCTCAAAGTGAGCCCCCCAAAACAAAGCCTCACATCAGGGCTTATATAGCCTTCTCCTGGCTCAGAGAATGTAACAACCTTATTGACCCACTGGCCAATCAAAAAGTATCTACTGAAAAACAAGCCTCCCACCCCAGGCTTCAGGTGCATTTTAACCTAGGGGCAGGGAAGATCTTCCAAATTTGCATTCCCATTACAGACACTTAGGTAGATAGAAAAATAGAGAGATGATAGATAGATGGATAGATAGATAGATGGATGGATGGATGGATGGATAGATGATAGATCTCTACTGTATATGTAAAGCACTTTGCAAACCTTAAAGCACTATGTAAATCTTAACTATTATTGTATACAAATAAATTTTGACAATCACAACCCACTATTGACTCATATTGACATTTTAGTAAGTGAAATCTTCAATTCTTTTTCACACAATATGTTATTTTACCAGGAGTCCCATGGGTGAGTCAGAGCTAGCAAATTGTAAAATTTTCAGTGTGAGTATTTATACCTTGAAAATTGTCAAATATTCAAATCAAGACTCTATTTATTGTTTTGTTGATTGTCTACCAGAGGTTTCCAAACTTATTTGGCCTACTGCCACCTTTAAAAAAAATTACTTACTACCCCATGGGGTTTGGTTAGGTTAACCCTTATTTTTGTTTAACACCCCCCCAGTTACACCTGAGGCTACTACTACCCCACTGGATCAGTTCAGCTCCCCTCAGCGGGGTGGTATCATCCACTTTGGGAAACTATGTTAGGAAAATGATAGAGAAAATGTTGATAATGCAGATGAAACTTTAAAATGTGTCCTAAAATTTTTTTTGGAGAACCAGTTATTAAAAATTTATCAGTACACCACTATCCTGTATTTATTTATTAATTATTTTTTTTAAAGCATTTGGGGTTAAATAACTTGCTCAAGGTTGCACAGCCAATTATTTTGTGTGGGTGTTAAGTATCTGAGGCCGGAGGGTCCTCCTGACTCCTGGGCCAGCGCTACTATCCTGTATTTATGAAATTAACATTTTTAACCTAAGTGAAATATTTCACATTTATCTTATTAAATTTCATGTCATTAGTTTCAGTCCTTTGACCTTGATAAGATTTATTTGTATCCTGATTTTGTTATCTGGCTTATCAGATATTCCTTCCAGCTTTGTGTCACCTACAAGCTTGATAAACACACCTTCAGTGTCTGTATCAACATTATTGACAAAAATGTTGACCAAAACAGGGCCAAGAACTGAGTTTTGTGGTATACTACTAGAGACTTCCCCCAGGTTGGCATTGATCCACAAATCAATGGTAGCACAATCAGTTATGAATCTACCTAGCCAAACTATTAGCCAATTTCTATTTTCTTTATCTTATCTGCAAGGATATGATGAGAGACACTGTCAACTACATTGCTGAAATCTAAATCAACTTACAAATAATTAATAAATGTTCAATTGAATTTTGCTGAGTTATATCTATAGTATTTCTCTGGTCTGCCAGTCTCATATACTTTCTACCTAGTAAAGGAAATGAGGTTAGTTTGATATGATTTGTTCTTTTCATCTGTCCTGTAGCTGAACCTTCTATGACTTCACTTCCATTAGAGTGTGAGTTCCTTGAGAGCAAAGATTATCTCACTTTTTTATTTGTATCCCCAGCCCTTAACACTGTGCTTGGCACATAATAAAGACTTTATAAATGCTTTTAAATTCCTTAATTCATTTACTTGAGCTAGCTTATGGTAATTACTACTTCCCCTTTTTAAGTACTTACAAACAAAACTATGATGTTATACATTGTATACATATTATACAAATATTATCACATTATACATACACCACTTTATAGTTAAGAAGCACTTTTCTTATAAAAATCCTGTGAGGTTCAGAGAGATTAAGTGACCCGTGGCCCATTGCCTTACAAAGTCACTTATCTAAGAGTCAGAATCTCTATTCTCTTCTACCTGGTTCAATTGACTATATCAAACTTCCACACTAAAGTCTTTCCTGTTTATCTGACCATTGATAGTCAACAAAATGCTCTTTAATACACTTCTCCCATCATATTTATGGATTCCCACCCATTTAAATATCTTTTTGGACAAATAGAGCTACTCTACCATGATTCCTATTAGGTGTTTCTTTTGAACAAGTTGTACTGCCAAATTCTAGCTATGTTTCTTATTCTGTTAAGTCTTGGTGATGTCTATAAAGACAGAGTTATCTCCCTGCATTAAAATATCAAGCTTACATTATTCATTAGTTATGCTCTGTATATCCTCATGTATATAGATCTGGGACTATAGATTTTATTTCTCACCCTTTCCTCTGTAAATTACAAGCTACCTCCTTTATTGCTATTATTGGCCACGCCCTTTGACATTCCATAGTATCTAATTTAATAGTTTTATTTAACCATTTTTTCTCCCAGCATGGGATGGTGGAATGAGTACCAGATCTGGAGGCAGGAGACTCAGGTTTAAATTCCAGTTTTGCTATTTGTTATGTGTGTGATTTTAAGCAAGTCATTTAAACATTGTAGACCTCAATTTTCTCATATATAAAATGAAAGATTTGGATCACATGGTCTTTAATGTAATTTCCAGCTTTAAAGTCTATGATCCCATGTCCCTATGATTTTCCCATCTCCATTTTCCCATCTAGTCCTTTGGATTAGATCTGTAATTCAGGGAAAACTTGCTTTTGTTAGTTCTTATAAAATGTGCTCTGTCCTTGACCAAAAACCCACAGTATCTCATGATCCTAAGTGAATCCCATTCTTTGATATCATCAGAATTCTTAGCCAGCTGTTCACTACCAATAGCCAGCTGTTCAATAGTTTAAAAAGAATAAAAATATCTGTTCTACTTGCAATTATGATTCACAAAGATATATTTGAAGTAAAGAGGATAAAAATCTTATGATTCTCCTGTTTCTTCACATTTACCATGCTTTAGGGTATGACTTTTTTAAACTAATATTTTATTTTTTCCCAAATACATGTAAAAACAATTTAAACATTTTTTTTTAAATCGTGAGTTCCCTTTTCCCTTCCTGAGATAGTAAGCAATTTGATGTAGGTTGTTCAGTCATATTCTATTCTTTGTGACCTCATTTAGTTGGTTGGTTGGGTTTTTTTTGGACAAAGATAGCAGGGTGGTTTGCCATTTCCTTGTTCAGCTCATTTACAGATGAAGAAACTGAGGTAAATAGGTTTTAAATGATTTGCCCAGGGTCATACAATTAGTAAGTGATGTAGGTTATACTTGTGCAATTATGCAAAACATATTTCCATATTAGTTATGTTTTGAAAGAAAACACAGACAAAAGGGAAAAATAAGTGAAAAATAGTATGCTTCAATTTGCATTTGGATTCCATTGGTTCTTTTCCTGGATATGGATAGCATTTTTCATCATGAGTCCTTTGGAATTGTCTTGGATCATTGTATTGCTGAGAATAGATAAGTCATTCCTAGTTGATCACTGTACAATATTGTTGTTACTGTGTACAAAGTTCTGCTTCTGCTCACTTCACTCTGCATCATTTCATGTCTTTCCAGCTTTTTCTGAAATTATCCTGCTCTTCATTTCTTAGAGCACAATAGTGTTCAGTTGTTTTTCGGTTCTGTTTGACAATTCATGACCCCATTTGGGGTTTTCTTGGCAAAGATACTAGAGTGGTTTGCCATTTCCTTCTCCAACTCATTTTACAGATGAGGAAACTGAGGCAAACAGGGTAAAGTGACTTGCCCTGGGTCACAGCTAGTAAATGTTAGGGGCCAGATTTGAAGTCAAGAAGATGAATCTTCCTGACCCAGGCCTGGCACTCTCTCTCCACTTTACTATCTAGCTGTCCTATAGTAAATAGTATTCCATCACAATCATGCACCACAATTTGTTCAGCCATTCCCTAATTGATGGGCATCTCCTCAATTTCCAATTCTTTGCCACCAGTTATAGAACTGCTATAAATATTTTTCTGCATATAGGTCCTTTTTCCTTTCTTTGATGTCTTTAGGATACAAACCTAGTAGTGGTATTGCTGGATCAAAGGGTATGTATAGTTTTATAGATAGTCCTTTGATCACAGTTCCAAATTGCTCCCCAGAATGGTTGAATTGTTATACACTCCACCAACAGTGCATTGGTGTCTTAATTTCTCGATATCCCCTCCAATATTGATGATTTTCCTTTTCTGTTATATTAGCCAATCTGATATGTGTGAGGTGGTACCTCAGGTTGTTTTAATTTGCATTTCTCTAATCAATAATGATTTAGTGGATTTTTTCATATTGCTATAGATATCTTTGGTTTCTTCATCTGAAAACTTCCTGTTCATATTCTTTGACCATTTATCAGTTGGTCAATTTATGGAAATGGGTAATGTCTTTTCTATATATTGAAATATTTCTTTATTCATAAAATATTTTAAATCAACCATAATCAGGACATATATTGTATATACATATATATATATATGAAAAGTCTACATATCAGTTTGGAGTCTTGTTCACTTCCTTTTGGATTATGAGACTTTTTTCCCACTACAATTAAAAGGGGGCTGAACAAATACATATGTGGCTAATGGGATAGTGATTTGGTGTTTGTGAACATTGTACTTGTATTACAGTATCAACTTTTTTGTAACATTAAGAAAGTTAGACAAGTTAGATATTAATACATTAAAAACGATTCAATAAGTTCAGTAAAATATAATCTCTTTTTAGTGTGGCTTACAGAACCCCTTCCAGTCTCTTTCCTTTCTCATTCTTGACACCACCACCAAAGTAATCTTCCTAATTTAATTATAGATTTTTATCTGTCACTCCCTGTCTCAAGAACCTTCTGTGTCCTCCTTTTGGCTTTAAAATAAAATACAAATTCCTTAGCCTGGCATTTATGGTACTTTTCAATCTGTTCATACATTGCCTGTTTTGGGGAACCTCTGATTCAAAAGGCAAGCAGCTGTGAATAGAAGGGAAAGGGACTCAGCAGTAGTCAATAATTAGTAGTTACCCCCTCAGGCTATAATAAGAGCAGGGTGTTAGCCTTTTAGGCGTTTCTTTTTTAGCTATTATGGCCATGGGGGATGACGCATCTGGCAACCAGAGCCCTCAGACCACTAGCTATGAAGGGCCCAGAACTCAGAATGACTGCAAACAAGATGTCTCTACTGCTACCCAATCCACTTGTGTCCCATCGCCCGGCTGTTACCTCAGCTGTGAGCCTGTACCAGAAGTTGTGGCCACATCGAAGGTATCTGATCCCATAGTCTGCAGTGCAGCCAAGGCCTCCAACTCTGCAGCCGTGTCTTGCTCAGAGGACGCTAGGAGAACTTGGAACCTGAGCAGAATGGAGATCCAGCCGAAGGCCGAAAGAGCAATTAGGTGGTCAAAGATGCAGTTGTATACCCCCTGCAAATTAACTCTGCAACAGAATAGGGCCCTAGAGGCAGCCTTCCAGCACGAAAACAACCCTGATTACAACCAAATAAAAACTATGGCTAAGCACCTGAAACTCAGCAGGGGCCAGCTTGTGTTCTGGTTCAGGATTCGAAGGGAAAAGTCCAAGAGGCAGGAGCAGGAAGAAACGTCCAGCAACCTCCCTTCACTCTTTTCTTCTACTCCAAGGCTGGATGTCACTGGCATTACCCCCAGCTTGCCTAAGCTGCTGAATTAATAGCCCTTTTCATTCCCCTACTACTCTGCTCTCCAAATCGGCCCCTTTGTCTTCCTTGGCCCTGTTCCTCCAAGGGATGGGCTTCTTGCTGCCTTATTACCCTGGACCTTTGCTACCAGTTTCCTTGCCTCACCCTTTCTAAGAGGAATGGTACTTCCAAGAAGGGGATGCGCTGTGTGCAAGAGCTCCCGAAGAAGCCTACAAGGAAAGGGATTCTGAGGATGTGCGTTAGCTTCCCAGATGTATGACTATAGAAAAGCAATGGTTTTAATAATATTTTAATAAAACAAATGTTTTAATAAAAATGTCAACATGGCCAACTGAACTTGCTCGGTAACCATTAAATTGTTAATTTCAACTTAAACATCTACTGTTTCAGCACCTCCCACTAAGTCCCTATCAGGATTTTTTTTTAAATTCCTTTTGACTTTTTGTCTTATCTACTCATATTTAATATTTGCTCAATTCTGGTTTTGTTGTCTTTACCCTTACATAATTCATAAAGACCTTTCCAGCTTTAGAACTTTTTTTTTCTCATATTCGTTGCCCTTGATGGCATTGAATATTTGAGTATCCTTCTATTGCATGTTTAGGTTGCTTTCAATTTATTGAGTTTTTAAATGTAATTACTTGTAATGCTTTTATGAATTTTTCAATAGATGTGTTGTTGTTTTTTTTATAACACATGGGTTTATGCCCAGCAATAACATTACTGGGTTAAAGGCTATATGGTTTTTTTCATTTAACTGTATTTTGTCATTTAAAAATATTGCCAGACTAGTCTCCAGAAATATTCTATAAGTTTGTAATTTAAGCCATGACGCCCAAGTGTACCTACTTCCCTACAACTTCATCTACTGTTTTGTTGTTTTTAATTGTTTGTACAAATCTTATGGGTTTGAATTACCTTAAAATTGTTTTAATGTGCATCTTTTAAATTATTTCAAAACAGTCATATAGTATGTGAAAGGCATGTGCTAAACATTGGGGCTACAAAAACACGAAACCATAATCCTTACCTCCCAGGAGTTTTGATTCTATTGAACAAGTGGAAATATATTTAGGTAGATAAGTAAATACAGTAGGATCTGAGTAGGGGAGGATTCCCTAACAATTCCAGGGATTAGGAAAAGGTTGCTGTTGGAGGTAGGGCCTGAGATGATCCCTGCAGGAAAAGAAATCTTTTGTTGTTATTTTGTGTCTTTGTTACCCTATTTAGGTCTTTCTTGGCAAAGATATTGGAAGGGTTTGCCATTTCCTTTTCTAGCTTATTTTACAGATGAGGAAACTGAGGCAAATGGGATAAAGTAACTTGCCCAGGGTCACACAGCTAGTATGTGTTTAAAGCTGGATTTGAACTCATATCTTCTGACTCCAGGCCCAGCACTCTATCCACTGTATCACTTAGCTGCCCATGCTAAGGCAGGAGATGGAGGTGTATTTTCAGCCTGGAGGTAGGAGATAGAATCATGAGTTTAGGAATGGAAAGAAGGTCAGTTTGTCTGCCTGGAATAGAGAGTAGTACTTGAAGTGGAGTAATAGGAACTATCTCCTGAAAGGCAGGCTGGAACTAGACTCTGAGGGGCTTTAAAATGTCAAGTTAAGAAGTTTTCCGGATCCGATGGGAAGCCATGAAAATTCTTGACCAGGGGAGTTTTTGGTTGAATGGCTGGGTCACCAAAGTAGTCATTAATGATTTAAAAAAATGAAATAGTCATATAATAGGTTATATGTAATAATGGTATAATATAATATATACCATACATTATAACATAAAATATATAACATAATGTTAATAATATATAATATGTAATATAGTCACATGATATATTTTTTTCTGAAAAACATCTGGGAGTTTTACAATGTGACATGGCAGCTAACAGAGTTAATGTTATCTTAGCATGCAACATTCAACATTCAAAGGTTGACTAGGTTATGTGGAAAGTATGCTAGTACCTTTGTAGGGGGCTACAAGGAAATTTGTTCTCTCTTTCTCTCACCACTAGTGAAACTTGAAAGATTTCACAGAGCACTTCCTTCTGATTGAAAGTTTTACACTTTTAGTAGATTTATGGACTTTCTGACTGTTTCTATAGCCTGAAGCAAATTTGTCTTTCATGCATAGTTCTCCGCTTTTTTTTTTTTTTTTTTTTTAGTTCTCCACCTTTCTAGGCTAGGACTTTCAGAGTTTAATGTAACCTTTTTCAGCCTTATGGTACACATTACTCTTCTTGCTGTATTCTGGACTACTAGTTATTTCTTTGAGACAGAGTTGCTGTACTCTGCCCTTTGATGTATTTTATCCAGAGTTGGGGATCACATTTTAGGAAGTATATTTGTAAGCTAAGGGAAGTTTGGTGGCACAGTAGATAGAGCACTGTGCTTGGAATCAAGAAGACTCATCTTCATGAGTTCAAATGTGGCCTCAAAGACTTACTAGGTGTGTGACCCTGGGAAAGTCACTGAACCCTGTTTGCCTCAGTTTTCTCATTTATAAAATGAGCAGGAGAAGGAAATGGCAAAGCACTCCAGTTTCTTTGCCAAGAAAACTCCAAAATGGGGTCACAAAGGGTTGGATTCAACTGAAGCAACTCAACAGCAACAAAAAATTAATAAGTTAGAGAATGTTTAGAGGATTGAAACCAGATTAGTGAAGGACTTTGAGATCATGCCATGTGAGAATTGGTTGAAAAAAACTGAAGATGGTTAGCCTGGGGGAAAAAAAAGATTTAGGTAGTAGATAATAGCTGTCCTCAAGTATTTGAGGACACTATTTGTCATTTAGAAGAGGAATTGGTTTTAGAGGGCAGTAATCCTGAAAGTAACACCTGGAAGTTGAAGAGAAATAGTTTTAGGTTGGCTATACAGAGAAACTCCTTAACACTAAAAATTATCCAGAAGTACAGTGGCCTCCTTTGGAAGGTAATAACCTTTCCCTGGCAGTCTTTAAATAGGAGCGGAATGAGCACCTGTTGAATATGCAATAGACAAGATTCTTGTTCAGGTCCCAGTTGAACTACATGATTTCTGAGGTTCCTCCTACATCTTACTGTATGTGATTCTGGACATTGTAGATTTTGCTGAGCATGCACTGTGAATTCCTACCTTCATACCTTTATTTAGACTGTTTCCAGTATTTGTGATGCCTTTCTTCTCTTTGCTTAACATCCCTTAATGCTTAACTGAAATGCTACCTCCTAAAGTAAGCCTTCCTGATCCCTATGCGGGTAATGACCTTTTCCCACAGGCTTTACCTAACAATTTGTTTTGCAATATTTTAATATACTTAGATAATATTGTGTATTGTAGTTATCTGTGTTTGGATCTTACAGCTCTACTAAACTTGAGAGTAGGTGGACAGTATTCTGGCTGAACTTTGTACATCTCCAGGTACTTAACAAATATACATTGTATTATGTATTATATGTTTAATAGTAATATCTTCTAAAATCTTAATCAGTAATTCTTTTTTGTTTTTAAATGAGGAGGAGGACAAAGTATAACATGTATCTGAGAGTGTTTGAAGGGGAAGATTGGGTCTTAAATTCTTTTTTTTTTTTTTTAAGCAATCAGGGTTAAGTAACTTGCTCAAGGTTACAGGGCCAGTTATTTCTGGGTGTGGTGGGAGTGTCTGAGCCCGGGATTCGATCTCCAGGTCGTCCCAACACTGGAGCCGGTGCTCTTACTCGCTGAGCCACCTGGCCACCCCTAAGCAATTGGGGTTAAGTAACTTGCTCAAGGTTACACGGCCAGGTGTTTCTGGGTGGGTGCTAAGTGTCTGAGCCCGGGATTCGATCTCCAGGTCGTTCTGACACTGGAGCCTGTGCTCTTACTCGCTGTGCTACCTGGCCGCCCCTGGGTCTTAAATTCTTAACAGGAAATACACTATAGATAGCATTCTTTCTTCAAATAACTCCCTTCTTATAGAGTAATACAAGTCATTGGTTCTTCTAGACTCTTAGAAATAAGAGAGTCCAGAAGTCCAAGCTGAAAGTCAGAGATACTATGCTCAGATGACTAGATCTGTGTTCAAAAGCTGTTTGTCATAGCAAGAAAAAGAACTCCATATAATTTTGAAATGTGGTGCTTAATGTTAATGTAGGATCACAAACCAAGGTTATCATAGTAGAAAAATTATTTTCTGAAACCCTGAACAATACAATAAAACCTTCAGGTTAGGTTTTCAGTTATATATAACCTATTTATCTGCTATTTCCAATAACTTTTCAAGTGTTCTACTTTCTACCTACAGATTTGGGGCAAGGATGATATAATAGATGTCCAAAGAGCAAGTACCATAAAGTCATCTTATAGATGAGGAAGTTGAGGCCTAGAGACATTACATATCTTGCCCAAAGTCACATAGGTAGTAAGTAACAGAACTAGAATTTGCACTTAGATCCTCTGATTCCAAATCCGGGGCTCCATAGACTGTATCACTTTATCACAATGATTCAGCCTAGATTTTATCTAACTGATTTTACTAATTAAGAGAGTCATAACCAACTCAAGACTTACATCGTTATCAGCAATTATTTTAACAAATAATTTGCAATTGTTTTTTGAGACCTCATTTGGGATCTAGATTAGGTTTTAGTCTAGACTATGCTATTAATGCACTATGTAACCTGGGCTCACCTGTGACTCCAAGAAGCTGTAGCACATGCATCAGCCATACTTCAGTAAACCATCTTGGCAGATGGGCTAAACCAGGTTGAGGGTAACCAACAGACCTCAAACCTGTCAGTGAGTTAGGGGGATGTCTACCCCAAGCATGTGAAGATTTCTCCTGGCCAAATGGGCAGATGAGAACAATTTGTTCCAATGACCACGAAAGCAGCTGAAGCAGATTCTGTGGAACATGTAGCATCTGGTCAGGCATGGAAGATGTCAAGGTCATCCACTGCATCATGGGCCATCTCCAGTCTTCCTGAATTTTGACTTGCTGATGGACTTAATTGACTCTGGAAGAGAGAGCAAGGCTGACAACTTTGTGCAAGTCTTCCTCACTTGAATCCATTTCACATGCATGTCTAGACATCAACCCTGTGATGTCATTGGTCCTTTTCAAAAACAAAGGACAAACAACAGCAACATAACCTGGGAGGAAGTGCATTGTCATTTAAAGAGAACTGGGTCTAGAGTTAGATGATCTGGCTTCAAATCCTAGCTGTATTGCTTAGAACCTCTGTGACCTGGTACAGGTTGCTTAATTTCTCTGGGCCTCAGTTTTCCAACCCAGTGAAAGGGTCAAACTGAATAGCTTCTAAGGTCCCTTCCATCTCTAAGACTATTATAGTGTGGGTTTGTGCAGAGCATGCTCAGAAATTCTCTGCCTATTTCCTGTCAACCATTTGGGAAGTCTGGGGGTCAGCTTCTGGCCATTTATGACTCACTGCTGAGGGACTGCTGAGCTGGAAAATTTGATGACTCAAGGGTCATATTAATAAGGAGAGTTTCTTCCTGGGGCCACTTGGTTCCTGGTCTCAAGGTGCCAAGATATTATTCCAGTGATGCGTAGAAGACAGTCCTCTACTATGATTTCATAGCAATCCTTTGTCTCCCCTTTCCAAATGGAGTATGGACTCAACTATGTGGGTGTGTGTTAGGGGCAAGAAGCTCCTTTTAGATGTGCCATTGGTGTTTAGAGGGGATCATTAGAAGCAGTAGTGTGTACTGGAATGAGAGTGGCTGACGGTAAGGGAAGGGTCTGCATTGGGGAGCAAGGTTGCCAAAAAGAAAATGAAACTTGGATGGTGCCTGGTGTCAAAGAGAAATGTGTAATGTCTAATTAGCAGTATTTCATGACTGCTATATGATGAGTTTTAAAATCTTAGCTTTCTAACTATTGTAGCCATGGTTATGAATTAAGTTACCAAATGTGCTCTAATAATTCTCTTAATATACCTTGTAATTCTCTTATGCTTAGTATTTCTTTGTGTAGGAAAAAAAGATCTGCCCCATACCAGATTTATGTTTGTATCTTGTTTACCTTTGTTGTTTCCCCCATTTGGGGGGGAAGCCCAAACAGGACCATAACTCAAATTATAATTAGCATTGTGCACAGAATGCTGAGGTTGGTGTTTAATAAACCTGTAAATAGGAGAATGGGGAGCCTAATTTCCTAATGAGAAGTTTTCACTTAACAATTTATCAAGTATAGGACACTGTTTTGGATACAGAACAGGGAAGAGAAGCATCCTAGGTTCTGTACTCCCAGCAATAGTCCCTTTGTGCTAATCTATAATCCTATGACATTGGTGACTAGATCTAGTCTCCCTATCTATGAAATGAAGGACAAAATTTAATTTATTTTGTCCACAAATTTATTTTGTCCCTCTATACTAGGATTCTTAACCTTTTGGATATCATATAATCCTTTGACCATCTGGTGAAACCTATGGGTCTTTTCTCAGAATGATTTTCAATGCATAAAATTACATAGTATTAAAGGAAACTATATTGCAATTAATTTATCAGTATATATTATAAAGTTCACAAATCTTAGGTTAAGAACTATATAGTTTATACTCTATATGCTAACCACATTAGAGAACTGAAATATTACTATACAAATAAAACATTGTCATGGGACAAATTCATTGGCGTTAAAACTCTTTAGGTACTTCACAAGGTTAAATAGGTATGGGTTCATCAGACTTAAAATTTGAAAAAATCTTGGAGATTTAGCTTAACCTGGAAATTTTGCATGTGGGAAAACTGAGATGCAGAAAGGCAACAGGATCATACTACTTAGAACAGAAAGTGACATTAGAGATCATGTCTTCTAAGCCTCTTATTTTACTAATGGGGAAACTGAGGCCCAGAGAAGTTAAGTGACTTCCTTAAGGACACAAAGGGAATAAATAAGTAGTAGAAATGAAATGACCTAATCACTCTAACTCCAAATCCAGTATTTTTGCCGCTGTATCACCCTTGCCCCCAGTGACTCAATCATAATTGGTTTACTTCCTTTATAAATTTATTTTTGTTTGCGATGGAAAAGTGTAGATTAAAAACAGTAGCATAAAAAAGCCCTCAACAATTCTTGAGGCAAAATTTTCCATCCTTGGTCCCTATTCAAAGGTTAATTTTTTGGAAAGTTTAAGGAAAACTACTTAGCTAGTTTATATCAAACAAGGATGAAACTTTCCCCCAAATTTTCCATCCTTCATATCTTAGTCCACAAAACTGGCTAAGGTTAAATACTTCGAGTCTGCAAGACTTGCAGACTCCACATGAGTTAAATAGTCAAGTTAATTATTTTGAAAGTAATGAAGGCTAAAAGTCATGGTCATTGTGATCCCTTTTAAATTTTTTTAAATTTCTTTTTTTGGTTTTGATTAAGAGGGCTGATGATTGTGTTCTTTCAGTTTTTGTTTTTGTTTTGAGAGGAGTGCTGCTGCATCTTGGAGTATCGATTTTCTGATTTTTACTCGTGGAAATATTTTACTCAAAGTAAGATAACCAAAGAGGCGAGATGGTAAAAATAACCCTGAGGACTAGGTGACAGAATCTAGTTCTATATTGACCACCAACTTGCTCTTTGACCTTGTGCAAGTTGTCTAACCTCTCCAAGCTTCAGTTTCTTCATTTAAATGTAATGGAGCATATGCATGTGATGACATAGTATAGTATAGTGTATAGCATAGTATGTGATGACAAGGAATGGAGGGAACCAATTCTCCCCTTCAGAGCATGCACAGATATTTTATGACTATTTCCTATCTTTTTTAGTTTGTTCTGAGTTGGATATGAGTACACATAAAAACGGCATCAACTGACCAAATTGCTCTTTGGTGGTGACTAAGACCAAAATTGCTGTAAGTCTCTGAATGGGGGGAGATAGCAGTATTGGAAATAGTCTATTGATGCCAGCTGCCTGTGAGTAATTGACACATGAGTATGCCATCTTGTGTTTTTGCTTCATTGCATTTGTTCTTTCCTACTCTTAGGTGAATGCATGTTGGAGATGGAATGAATCAGGCTGTGGCCTTATGAGATCTCAAAAGATCTAGGAGCTAAAGTTCATACCATAGCTTGCCAATAATCAAGCCCAGTGAGTCATGACCTGTGGAATTTAGTCTAGCAGTGAATTGACTAGGTAGCCAAGACACCATTTTCTTTTTATTTAAATATTTTTATTGATATCTTCTATTTTAACATCGCCTAAATTTCTGTTGTATCCCTCTTGCCTCTATCCTTCTAGTAAGTGATATAACTGCCTTCCAACAAAATAATTGTTTTTTAAAGCAATTGGGGTTAAGTAACTTGTTCAAGGTTACACAGCCAGTTAAACAAAATAATTTTTTTAAAGAAAAAAGGAAGATTTTCAAAATCAGCAAAACCTGTCAACACATCAAACAAATCAGACATCATAAGGCAATGTTACATACCCATTGAACCTTTGGAAAAGAATAAGGGGAGTTATGAGTCACCATTTTCTGCAAGCAACATAGTAACTCCATCCATCAGCTATGCTACATTCAGAAGTGAGCTTAGTAGGGTGAATACTTTAGAGCAACCACTTTAAGTTTGTGCCTACTACCCTCAAGGACTAAGGCATTATAGGAGGACAGTGTGTCCCCCCTTGGTTTAAAGGAATGTATTGATTCTTCTATTCTTGCTATATTTTCCCAGTTAAATATCCCTTTGGTAAAAGGTAAATGAAGTCACTTGGTTAAATGATATGGGGGTGTTAATCATTGGATCATTGATTATATTATCATTGATTATATTATCAATTATATCATTGATATAAAGGAAATACTAATTATAAAGGTGATTAATGTTGAAGAGAGCACATCAGAATGGTGTTCTAGCCAACAACAAGCAAAGAGCCCCAATTCTTCAGGGGTTGTAGCCCTACACCCCTGAGGTGGAGATATAAAAGTTTGGACTAGAGAATATCTATAATTCTTTCATACTTCAAAATTTAATCATTTTAAATTAAAATACAGGGTAAAATCTTACTAGAATAAAAAAAATAGAGACAGTAGAATATAAATTTGCTCTCCTCAGGTTAGCCCTACTTTAAAAAAATACCTAAGGTTTCTTCTTAGGAAGCTCTGGAACTATATAACTCTGTAGTCAAGAACTCTATTTTTTCCCTCTTACTTCAAAATAAATAAACAAATAAAACACAAAGTAATGACCTCCAAGGTGCTTCCCATTTCTTAAATTCTATGATTTGGTGAAAACAAAATATTAGGTCACTTAGGTAGATCCTCAGAGTGTTCTGGTTATGCAGAAGGGTCTTTAAATTCATTTAGAAAACTGAAAACCAACAGTTTAAAATTTTATTTTATTAAACTCAAAGTGCTAAAATTTCTATCTGGGTCACTGGATAAAGGTCTCTGAAGACAACTTCAGATCTGGAGCTTCTAAAACTGATGGGCATTTTGTGAGCAGAGCTTCAATGTTAGATCACCATCTCCCTAAGTTGTAGAGCCACAGGTTCATAGGATATAGAATTGCAGAGCTAAAAGGGACCAGGGCTCATCTGATTCCATTCCTTCTTTTCCCTCTTTTTTACATCAACCTCATTCCAACTCCCCACTTCCAAATTCTTGTGGTGTTACCTTGGAGACATCAGATGTAGAAGTCTATTTTTTGAGTAAACATAACCCTTCCCAGATTTCCCACTTGGGAAGAGATGCTAGGAGAGAGACAAAGCTCTAGAATTTATCTTTTCCTCTAGTCACACACAGAGCAGGATTGATAGGGGTTAGAGCTATGCACCCCAATCCCTTAGACTGGGATTCTTTGAGTGCAGCTTGGATGAACTAGTAGGATTGTAAACTGAAGAGATTATTAGCCAGACTGCCAGAAATTGATGCACAGAAACAGAAGGCCATATTGAGTGAGACTTCATAGGACAGTTGGTACTTTTGTTCTTCCCTTTGCCTTAGCTTAGCTAGAAAATGCCTATATTCTTATTTATCTGCCTCACTATTTACTTCCTACTTTCCTCATGCCCCCTGTGACTGCTAGTCAAAAAGTAACTGCACCTCAGCTTTTGTTTCCCTGATAACTTTTCCTTTTCTATTCTATCTCAGAATAGATAAAGTAATAAGATAATAGACCAGAAAAACTGGTGGTCATTAGTACTAGTTAATATAGTTGTTTGTAGCAAGGAACAAGATTGGGAGAGGATGAGGGAGAGGCTTTTTCTGTTAAAGAGACAGAAGACTTTAGCTCTCTGGGGGAAAGCCAGACTGGAGGAGAGGTCCAGAACCAATGGGAGGGGGGTGGTAGGAGAGAGAGACAGAGACAGAGACAGACAGAGACAGAGAATATATGAATCATGATCATTGCTGGACATAGCTATACATACCCATAAAGAAAATGAACTGAGGAAAAGTCCCTGCAATGCTGCAATGTAGGGGTGGAAGGAGTTGATACCTGTGCCATTTGGCTTTGGTGATACAGCTGGGCTACTAGTTGTCTTTGCCTGTGAAGTGGGAGAGACAACATAAGATGAAAAAGTGTGTTCAAGGGACAACCAGAGTGGAGAGAAAACTGAAATTTGTTATATAAAAACAGTTGAAAAAGACTTAGGATGAAGGTGGGAGGCAAGTCATCTTTACAGATGCAAAGGATATCTCTGGAAGAAGGTTTTCGTTCTTCTTGTTCTTGGCCTGAGAGGGCAGGACCAAGGACAATGGATAAAAGTTACTAGGAGGCAGATTTTGAGTCACCATAAGGAAGAACATTCTAAGAATTTGAGGGGAGCCAAAGTAGAATGGGGAAAATTGTGGAGTAGGTAAAGTTTGTCTTGAGGACCCTTTCATCATCCCTTTTGGCTTCATTTCATGAAATAATGAGTTTCCTAGCCCTGGAAATTTCAAATAAACTGGAAAATGGCCTTTTAAGGGATGCTATGGAGGGGATTGTTGTATGCTATAGCCAGTTAGACTGGGACTGGTGGTGGTGATTTTTTTTAACTCTAAGGGCCTGTGCAATCATGATGATTAAGTTAGACTTATTCTTTGAGGCAATGACTCAGGGAGAAAGCTAGTTGGGGAGAAAGAAATAGCTTTAGGCCAGCTTAAAAAAAAAAAGATCTGAGGTTTATAAAGTCATATCTCTGAACGACAAAGCAGTGCAGTGGGCTGGGCTACCCCTCAAGTTAGAGATGAAACCTTAGAGGTAGAGTGTGGGTTACTCTTCAAATACCAAGATATTAACATACTTCAGAAGTTCAAGTGTTGGTCCTTGTCTTAGAGGTTTGGCTATCCTGAATCATAGGGTTGGAAAGTGCCTGGTATGTAATAGGTACTTAATACATGTTTATTGATTGGTTGTTATGGAAAGGTCTCCATAGGACATCTAGTCCATCCTCTTCATTTTACAGCAGAGGAAACTGAGGCTGAGAGGTGAAAGAATTTGTCAAGTCATAGATGTAGCATCAGAGTCAGGATTTGAAACCAGACCCTCCAACTCCAGTGTCAGTTCTCTCTCCACTCTACCTAGTTTCATTGTACCTGACTTGATGGGTAAAATATTTCTTGCTTCTCTGTTCAATCTTGTCCAAGAACTCCTCTAATTGGGGCAGCCAGGTGGTGCAGCCAGTAAGAGTACCGGCTCCAGAGTCGGGAGACCCGGGATCAGTTCCAGCCTCAGATACTTAACACCCACATTAAATAACTGGCCGTGTAACCTTGAGTAAGTTACTTAACCCCAATTGCTTAAACAAAAAATTCCTCTAATTAGTAAGTTTAAATTTTGATCCCCAAATAAAGATTCAATGCAGCTGGCATTTATTAAGTGCCCATTATGTGTTAGACCCTAACCTAGGTACTAGGGATACAAAGATGTAAACAGAAACCCTCCCTGACTTCCAGGAATATACATTTTATTGGAGGGAAATAACATGTACACCAAATATGTATGTATGCATGAATATACATGTGCATATATACATATATGTACATTTATACACACATATATGTACATATATAATAGATGCAAGATAAACATAAAATTGAATGGGGTTATTCTTGAGGGGAGGGAATCATTAACGACTGGGGGTATCAAGAAAGGTCTTATGTAGGAATTCAGAAAGGACCTCCTTCCCCTTTATTAACTGGGGAATAAACATTGCATTGTGTTCCTCCCCTACAATGCAGAAACTGAAAAAGCAGTATTTATCCTAGACTTTCAAATTTGGGGAGACTGCAACCCTCCTTTGAAGATGAAGGCAAGCTTCTGCTTTTGGGGCCCAGAGAGTCTAAGGGAAGCTCATCTCTCCCATTCAGGTGGGGATTTCCCCATAGAAATAACTGGACTGCCCCATAATGAAAAAATTTCTACTCATATACTTCATAAATTTGAAAAGAGAAATTGGACTGGGGTGAGATTGAGGATGCATGCTGCCTTCTCTTTTTTCATTCTTCTGCTCTAAAGGCATTATTTCTGTTTCCTTCTAACTTCTTCCAGCTACTTGTTCACAAAGGAATGCCAAAATGGGCTTGAGGATAGTCTCTTAGTTACTCCAGCTTCTCTCAGTTTTTTTTTTTTTTACCTTGGCTTTGATACTGGCTCAGCCTTCATTTCTTCAGTAGCTTGAACTTTTTTTTCATTACTTTTATTTGGAATTGTGTTTGTATTTTTGAGTTTCTTTTCACATTTTTCTCAGTGTCTTAATTTCATTTTTTCTTGTTCCTTCCAGACATTTTGTTTCTTTTGGGGTTTCTAAGGAGTCACTAACAGTTTTGAGGTTTGGTTTGTTTTGGGTTTGGTTTGAATGGACCCCTGATTTAGTTGTGACTCCTTAGTCTGACAGCTGACTCTTTTAAATAAACATGGGAGGGGGCAGGACAGGGAGGGTACCATTTCTGGAAGAAGGATGATTCTGAAGACAATCTTAGGGGTTTGAGGCTGACCATCTGGATTGTGGGCATGTCCTGATAAAGCATTGAACTCTAGGACTCAAGGTTATCTCTTTGGTAAGAGAGAATTCTCTTGGGGAAAATTTATATATGGTCTCTTAAGTATATTGTAATGAAAGGAATCCTGGAGTTGGAGTAAGGAGTTCTGGATTTAAGTTCTAACTCTGATGGTTGCTATATTTGTAAGTCACCTAATCTCTCAAGACTCTGTTTCTTCATCTATAAAATGGGAATACTATTTGCGTTATTTACTTTGTAGGATTATGTGAACAGTCATGAATTATGAAATATTATATAAATGTGAACTTATTGCTATTATTATTTTTATCCTCTTATTTTATTTATTGCCAGAATTCAGATAGAAATGGTTCTAGGACAAGTCACCATCATATTATTATTCTTTAATATTTATTAGTTTCCTCAGAGTCCTGCTCTGGATACCTCATTTGTATCATGTAAGTGACCAGGGGTTCTTAAAGACAGTTTTGGCTGACAGTAAGCTCTGATAGGTTCTACCATGCTGGAAAGGCTCCAAATATTAGAAAAAGGCTGATTCTGATTTGGGCGAACCAGCCCAGATGAGCTGAGAGGCTCACCACCAGCAGGCTGGCCATTTGGTAATAAATCCTTTGGTTATGATACATTAAACAAGGAAAAATACACACAGAAAGTCCTCAATCCTATGAGGTCCTTTCCTTTTCTTCATTGATGATGACAGTGTTAAGAATGGGACAGAGGGTGCTAAGAATAACACAGTTTTTAGACTGTATATACAAGACTCTGTATATACAAGACTTTTTTGACCTATACATGCACTAGCAGGTTGGGCCTCCCAGATGTCTAAATCTTTTCAGGATTTGAGGGGTACCCCCGAAGGGAAATATGAATTGCTGGACCTCTGGTGGCTTTGCCAAACTTTTGAAGATCACAAGGTCTTAGTCTAGTCTATTCTGTCTCTTAACTCATTCAAATAAGAGTTAGAAAGAATGAAATACAACAGACAGAAAACAGCAATAGCAGGTACAAACTTAACTTCATGGTAGCTCTGGATGAGGAGATAAACACCCGAGATCCCTCCCTCGCCCAAAGACTTAGAGTGCTTCTTGCTTCAGTGGCCACCAGGGAAGAGAGACATCACTCTACTGGAGTCTTTCATGGGTGTTCTCAGTCACAGCTCAGCAGCCAGTTGAAATACTTCTTTATTATGCAGTAAACCTATAGGAAAAAGTCAGAGAGTACCTGTGCATGCTATGAGTTGGTGAGAAGGCTCCTACTCCTATTTTCCATACTTTCAGAAGCAGGCTCACTAAACCATTAGCTAACATCAGACAGAGCCCTCTGCACATGCTCTGAGGGCTGGACCTCCCATTGGCTAGTCTCTCACATCTCTATACATTAATTTGACTATTTAGTACTCTAAAATCACACAACCATTTTGACTAGTCCACAACAAATTTATGTTAACATGACCTCCACTGGGTCCTCACGATGCTTCTATACCTGTCCTATCAACTCATTATCTCGCTCTTCACAGGGTCTCTTCCAAACCTTTTGGTCCCTTCTCAAGCCTTCTGTGGCTTCCTTCTCCCACCCCCACCCCCTCAGTTGAGAACCTTATTACATATTTTACAGAAAAATTTGAGGCCACTTGCTATGAGCTCCCTCTTCCCCCCTCTTCCTCATCTCCTATCACTCTGATACTTTCTACCACAGGTGTCTTTTTCACCCCTAGCTCACATGATGAAGTGGTCTTACTCCTTCCATCTTGTCTCCTCCAATAGGAGGAGACAAATATCTTCTCTGTTCTCTCTGTCCTCCAACAAATGTCCCCTCTGTTATCTCCACTCTTTTAGTTATTTTCAATCTATCCCTCTCTACTGGCTCATTTCTTACTGCCTACAAACATGTTCATGTCTCCCCCATCTTGAAAAAAATTCCTCATTTGCTCCTTTCTTCCTGCTAACTATTGTCTTATACCGTGTTTCCCCGATAATAAGACCTATCCCGAAAATAAGCCCTCCCCTTACTGTGTAAGATTCCTCTAAAATAAGCCCTCCCCCGAAAATAAGCCCTATTGAGATTGCTACTGTAGTGAAGGTGATCCCCTGCGCTACACACTACATTACGGTACCCTCTGTATGCACCGTTCTGCCCCCCTCCGGGTGAAACGCACACCGCGCTCCGAGCTGCACTACGAGCAGGTTACCTGGACAAGACATATTCATTTAAAGAGAGCTATATTGCTGGACATGACAAATTGGGTCCACTTCTTCTGAAGGAAATGGAGGCGCAAGACATCCAGGATGGAATTCAGGGTATGGACACTTATGACGATGTTGTTGAAGAAGATGACATGATCATTATTGAATAAAGGTACATTTTTTTGTTCACATTTACCTGTTTATTAAAATTGCTGTCAATGTTCATTAAAATAAGCCCTCCCCTGAAAATAAGCCCTCTGGTGTTTTTCTGTCCAAAAAAAATAATAAGACAGTGTCTTATTATCGGGAAAACACGGTATCTCTTTTATATATCTGCCATTTATAGCTACACTTCTCAAAAAGTTTATCTACAATAGGTTCCTTCACTTCCTCTCCTCTCACTCTCTGATTTTTTTGTCTTTATTAATTTGTTTGTTTACTTTTAGGTTACAAGATTCAATTCCACAATCCCTTGAGTTTCAAATTTTCTCCCCCTCCCTCCCCTTCTCCTCCCCACCCCCCACGCCCCATGGTGGCATGCAATCAAGTATAGGATCTGCAAATACTTTCACATTAGACATTAGTCAGTTTATAAAGAAGGATTGTAACCAATGGAATGAACAATGGGAAAGAGGAAACAAAACCAAACAAGACAGAGAGCAGGTAGTTTGCTTCAATCTGCATTAAGACTGTAGTTCTTTCTCTGAATATAGATATCTCTTTCCACCATGAGTCTTTTGGAGTTATGTTATAACCTTGCATTGCTGAGAAGAGCCCACTCTATCAAAGTTGGTTGTCACGCATATGTTGTCTCACTCTCTTCTTAACCCCATACAATCTAACTTCCAGTCTTATCATTCCACTAAAACTGCTCCCTCCAAAGTTATTGGTGACGTCCTAGGTGCCAAATCCCATGTCCTTTTCTCACTCCTCATTCTCCTTCACCTCTCTGCAGACTTCCACACTGTGGATCACCCTTTCTCCTCCTTGAAATTCTCTTCTTAGGTTTTCAGGACACTATTCTCTCCTGCTTCTCTTCCTACCTACCTGACCATTCCTTCTCTGTCTCCTTTTCTGGATCCTCCTCTGGATTATGTCCTCTAGCCATAAATGTCCCTCAAGGTTCTGTCCTGAGCCCTCTTCTCTTCTCCTGATATACCGCTTCACTTGGTGATCTCATCAGGTCCTATGGATTTAATTACCAATTCTATGCTGATGATTCCAAAATCTATCTCTTCTGCCCCAATCTCTCTACTGACCTCCATTCTCTCATCTTCAACTTCCCTTCAGACATCTTAAACTGGTTGTCTAGTAGACATCTTAAACTCTGTGTGTCCAAAATGGAACTCATTATCTTTCTCCCTAGAACCTTCCCTTCCTCTTACCTTACTTATTGCTGTTGAGGGAAGCACCATCCTCCCAGTCCCTCAGGCTCACAACTTAGTAGTCATCCTGGATTCCCTCCTATCTCTCACCCCACCCTGATATCTAATCTATTGCCAAGATCTGTCAATCTGTAACATCTCCCCAATATGCACCCTTTCTCTCCTCTGACACTGCCACCACTCTGGTATAGGCCCTCATGACCTCATGCCTTGGTTACTGCAATAGCCTGCTAGTGCCTGCCTCAACTCTCTCTTCATTCCAATCCAACTCCTATTCAGCCACTAAAGTGATTTTCCTAAAATGCAGGTCTGATCATATCACCCCCCCCCCAACTCAATAAACTCCAGTGGCTTCCTATTGCCTCCAGGAACAAATACAAAATACTTTGTTTGGCATCAAAGCCCTTTGTAACCTAGCTCCCTCCTACCTTTCTAGTATTCTTACACCTTACTCCCTACCATGTACTCTTCAATCTAGTGTCATCAGTCTTCTGGCTCTTCAAGCAAAATACTCCATCTCTCTCTGCTCTGGCATTTTCTTTGGCTATCCCCCATGCCTAGAATGCTCTCCCTTCTCTGCTATGACTACTGACCTCCCTGACTTCCTTTAAATTCCAATTAAAATCTCACCTTCTACAGGAAACCTTCCTCAATGCTTCTTAATTCCAGTGTCTTTGCTTTGTTAAATATTTCCTATTTATCCTGTATGTAGCTTTATTTGGAGATGTTTATTTGCAGTTGTCGCCTCTATTTGATTGTAAGCTCCTTAAGGACAGGAATTGTCTTTTGCCCCCAGCACTTGTTAATACAGTGTCTGGCACATCATAGGCACAGAATACATGTTTATTGATTGATAAATGTGAGATCCTTGTCCAATGACTGTGTGTACATTTTGCTGGAGGAATCTATCATTTTAGTGGTGATATTCTTGCCATAAAATGAAACCAGAAGGAAAACTAGAACCAAGATTGTAATTAAATAGAAGTATTAATATCAGATATTCTTTGGAGAGGTAAAGAAAGGAATGGGTAGAGTTGGTTTGTTGTATATCCAGATATTTGGTCTTTTCATATTGAAGTAGCAATAATAAACATTTGCAAAAAAGAAATGGCCACCATGAAAATAATTACAGCTTATTATGCACTAGCATCAGTGGCTAAGAATGAAGAGTTAAGAGAAATTCTACAAAGAACTTGCCAAATTAAATCAAAATATACTCTGAAAATGACTTTATTGAAAAATGAGAAAAAGTGAAGATGGTAAGAAATGTATGAGAAAAGAAAAAAGGAATGAGAAAGGCCATAGATTTGGAGATTACCCACAAGCTTCACTCATCAGCAGTCTTCTTTCTGAGTTCATCATATTATAAATACTTTCTTTGAGAAAAGAAATGGTAGGCACTGCACATAACAATTAAGAAATAGCATTACAAAAATGAAATAGATTATATTTTGACTGAAAAAAAGACATTATAAATGTGGAAGTTATCCCTGAATCAAATATCAGTAGGCCATTGACTCTTCAGGGCAAGATCAGAATTAGTAATAAAGACAAAAAAAATAATAAAGAGAAAATAATATGGGAAAAAAGATATAAGAATAATTGAAATAACTGAATTCTAAAGCATTTAAGCAAGAAATTAGTCATGAAAACAGGAACTAGACAAAAGAAATGACATTGACACAGACTAATAATTTTATACAGGAATACAAATTTATGTAAATCTATTGCCATAACCAACATACCACAATAATTTAGAAAGTATTTAGTCAGTAAACCTTCGAGATGGCAGCCAAAAGGAGCACCTGTTAAGAATATGAACTCATTGTACAAAGAAGGATGATGTACAATTATAAGGAGCATTGACTCTGATTAAAAACGCCAAGGGAAGCAAAAAACGGAGAGAAGGTTTTCTTCACTGTTGCTGGAGATCTAGTTCACGATCCAAATTGAAAGAGGATTCCCTATAACTAGTGAGGTTCTTCAACTGTTATTGTTTATGGATGATATTGTGCTGGTTGTATCAAGCCCAAAATATTCCAGAGTCTTCTGGAAGAGATCTGTAATCACTTAAAAAAGTTTAGTCTGACCATCCAAACAGGAAAGGCCAAGTGAATGAATGTCTTTTGTTCAGATTATGACATGCATTTGGACAGACACCTTTTAGAGCTTGTCTATATATAGAGTACTTAAACACCTGGCATACATGCAGATGGGGAAGGGAAAGAAATAGACAAGTGAATACTGTGATAGATTCTTTGCAAATATCTCATTTGATCCTCTCAACAACCCTAAGGAAACTGAGGCAAACATGTTAAGTGACTTGTCTAGTTTCACACACAGGAAAGTATCTGAAGTCACATTTGAATTGTGGTCTTCTTGAGTCCAGGCCCAGTGCTCAAACCATTGCACTATTTAGCTGCCCAATCAGACCCCTCCATTGCTTCCCTTCCTCTCTCCCCCCCATTAATTTGTTAAGATGGAGTCATTAAAATGAAGGATTAGAAAGAGTTGCTTCCAAGAGAATCATAAGAACTGGAACAAATGTAAACATTCTATAATAGATTCTGGCTAATCTATGAAAATATGGTTGAGAGGAATGTGCCCCTTCCCCCCGCAACTGACTGTGTAGTTGGAACTATTGGTGTCTTCAAAAGGGTGTGACTCACCAGTCATTTCTCTTATTGAATGTGCTACTAAGGGAGTAAGGTGACTCCTTCTGGTGAGAGAACCATACTATAAAAGGGCCCTTCCATCTTCTTCTACAGCTATATGGCCCCTGATCTTCTTGGCCTTTTTTGTTCATTCTTCTCCATTCTAGATGCAAGGAGTAAAATTTTTGACATTGAGAGTTTCAAAGGCAAGAAATGAAAGGCAAAAGGAATCTAGAAATTCAGACTGAATCTTGTAGTCAGCCCATTATGGATTGATCATAGGCTGTGACCTTTGGGAGTCCAACTGTGCTGAAGCCAGCAGGCAATGCTGCTGCCTTTGGACTTGAATTTAGTACCAGTGCTCTGTAGGAAATCTCCCCTGAGACTAAAATGGTTGGGATGAGTGTAGGAAGAGGGATGATGGGGAAGGGGGGTTTAGGTCTTTTGGTGTTGGGACAGATGTCTAACATTTATTTTTTATTATTATCTGTGAAGTAAATAGCCTTTGTAAAAGCTTTAGTGATGAGTGGTAAATAGTCTCTGGACAGTTAAAATGGGAGGAAACTTGCTAATGGAGCTTCTATTTCAGCAGGAGAACAAGACTCCTAAACACCTCAGGGGTACCCTGAGAACCCGGAAGGGTAGAGATGTAACCAGCCTTGTCCAGAACAGGTCATTTTAGATCTGGGGCTGCCAGGACAGATGGATAACAAGTTGGACACAGAATTGAACAGGAGGAGAAAAGAGGTCTGGGGGTTGCCTTCAGGAAATTGCGAAGCTCTTTGGACAACCCATGAAAAAAGCTTCCCATTGACCCATCTTTTATTTTTTTCTCCATACAGATTTTATTTTTTATTCGGAGCTTAAATACCCCCTTAAAAGAACATTTGTGCACACACAGCAGAGCATAAAAAGAGCATATTAAAGGGTTCAGCAGAGGGGATCCTGGCCCTGTCACACTTCCCTATTCAAGAACAAACACCAGAGAGAAGACTTCTAAGCTATAGGTCTGTCTCTGGACACTTTGCTTTCTTATTGCTCTGGGACCTCTGGCTGATTTTTTGTGCAATTCTGGAGCTGTAATTTTTCATTGAATTTCTTGAGCATTATTTGGTCTGGTGCAAACTTCAGAGTTTTACTAGAGGTTAGTATTGGGGTGCTGGGCATTCTGCCTTCCATTTATCTTGGAAGAAAGTTATGGTCCATGTTTTTAACACCAATGTTTTGTTCAACGTTGTGATTTGACATTGAAACACAGCGTGCATCAGTACTCAAAGAATTTTTTGAAAATATCATACAAACAGCAGCAAAAGACAGGTACATTAACAGGTGTGAACAGCTGTTATAGGAATGTAAAATTTTAAGATCTTCTCTGCCCCTACGTTAAGTGTACCTGGAACATGTGGTGGGAGGCTTGTTTCTCAGGAGATACTTTGTGATTGGGCAGTGGGTCAAGAAGGTTGTTACATTGTCTGAGCCAGGAGAAGGCTATATAAGCCATGATGGGAAGCTTTGTTTTGGGGCTCACTTTGAGAAGTGTTGTGTGATTTGGCCAGATAAGACTCTGGGCAGCCGTTATTGTGAGCCCCCCAGCTTTGAAAACCCAGATGTTGATGCTTCCCTCTCTGGTAACTGTGATTTGGTATGGATGGATGTAATGGTTGGACAGTTTGGAAGCCTGTCTGCTGAAATGTTCTTGTAACTTATGCTTGTAACCTCTGTATATTCTGAAGTTCAGGGTGCTGACCTTTTCCTCCTGAACTAGGTAAACGAAATATGTTTGATTGATTAAAGTAAGCTTGTTAACCCATTTTGAGTTGCTTTCCTTTAGCAAAGCAGATCTAAGAGCCTGTATTGGCAGCCACCCTGGGGATGCTGGGGGGCTTGCTGCTACAACAGCACATCAACAAATAACCAATTAGGAAGTTTGAAGAATAGTAGTTAAAGACTTATTCAGACATAAAAATGTGCGAAAGGAAGAGATGATTTGGTCAGAAAAAAGGCTATACTGTTAATTAGATGGTATGACTTTGTGTTCTTATTATTTAAACAAGAATTCATGTTTAATTTTTATAATATTTAAAGACTGTGGGTATATCATTTGGACCCCAAAATGCCAACCCCCCTGTTTAGCTTTTTTTTCCTTTCCTCCAACTATGCCAAGGGTTCTTAACCTGTGATTTATGAACTTAAAAAATATTTTGGTAACTGTAATCTAACAATTCATCCTGTTCATTTTATTTTACATGTTTATTTTAAAACATTCTGGGAAGAGTTCCCATAGGCTTCACACTGCCAAAAGGGTCTATAACAACAACAACAAAAAGTTAGGAACTCCTGATCTATACTGACAACAATCTTTCTTTAACACAGATGAAATAGTCTTAATTCTGAAAAACAGAGAACTGTACAGGGTAGTGGATGTGTCCTGATTGTACCTACTCTGAACAAAACTTGGTCCAGAAGAGATTTAACTCTAAGAGGAAGGGGAGTGGGGAAGGAGAAAGGGAGAGAGAAAGCAGAGGAGGGAGGAACAAGAAGCTTTGGTTGCCAGGTTTGGGGACAGGTGTCAAGTATAATGCTCCCCAAAATACTGCCTGGGGGAGGCAGGAAGATAAACTAAGTTACATGGAGCCAGCAAAAGTCATGCTCACTTCACAAAACCTGACTGCAAAATGAGCTGTCAGGATGATGGAAAGAGGTAATGTGTATGTGGGGGCAATGGTTCTCTGCAAAGCAGGGCAGTTGTTATCTTCATTCTCCAATTCTCTCAGAAGGAGCCAAGTTTCAACTTGAGGCATAAAGGCCAGCAGAAGAGGAAATTCTCTGCTGATGATTTGTTGATTGAGGATCCTTGCCCTCTTATGCCAAGACATGTTTACTGTATCATGAATGCAGGAATAACATCTGATCAGGGTCCCACAAACAGGGAAATTTTGCTTCCCCCAAGAAGTTTGGGAATTCCTGTGCTACATATTTCTCTGTGTGAATTTTGTCTTCTTGGGTTCTCGGGGCTCTGGGCTTATTCCTAGAACAGATTTTCCTGGCTCTGTGTGGAGGAACATGGAATCATTGGATAGAGGCTTAATTGGTTCATATTTGTCTGTGGGCAATGGATTAAGAATCAGAGGACCAGCCAGAGCTGGTCGGATCACAGTGGATATGAAGTGGTGATAAAGACTGCTGTTTGAGCTTGTTTTTAAAGCTCCTGCCATCCCTGTTGTTAAGAAGCCTCAGCAGGAGGGCAAAAATGAGTGATGATGACATAGTAGGCAGTGACAAAGAACCTTAAGGAGGATATTTGGCAAACATGGAATTTGGTTGAAAATAATTCAAAGACCTGCTTTGAGAAAAGAGTCGAGAATATCTGACTAAGAATCAGGGGACTCTATAGACGTGAGCTATCCTTTGGTCCATCTACCTAGATATGATGTGAACAACTGGATGAATGCAACCTGCATGAAAGAATTTTCTGGTCCATTAACTCATTTGATCTTCAAAACAAATCTTCCAGGAGAATAATACAATTATTATTATTCACATTTGACAGAAGAGGCAGAGGCTCAGAGAAGTTAAGTGACTCATTCTATGTCAAATGGCAGATCTGGAACTTATACTATACACAGATCTTCTGACCCTAGAACCAGTGTTCTTTCTGCTAGACCCACAAGAGATAATGATTTTATTTTTCCTTTGACTAGGGAGCCAGTGGAACTCTTGGGATTTATTTCCTTTGTTTCTGTCTTCTTTCTCTCTTTCCTCCTTCCCTTCTTTCCTTTTTCCTCTTTTCCTCCATCCTTCCCTTTCTCCCTCCCTCCCTCTTTTCCTTTTTCCCTTCATCTCTCTCTCCCTTCTTTCTCTCTCTTCTGTTCTTTTCTTTTTTCTTCCTCTTCCTTTCACCTCTTCCTTCCTTCCTTCTTTCCTTCCTTCCCCCTTGAAGAACAAGTAGAATCAGTACCTATCTTTAAAAGGTCATTTGATGCCTTTCACTGACTGTTGTAGTTACTGTTTCTGTGAAGCAAACATACTAAAGAGTGCTAGCCAAAAGCACCTTGCATTTTCCCCCCTGTGGGCAGTTATAATTATTATTTAAAATTCCGGTTTATATAGAACCAAGAGCAAATCCAGTATCTCCTTTCTCTAGCTCCAATTACCCAGAGCCCCCATAAATAATCCCATATGGGGATAGGGAGAGGGGAGAGTATTAGGTTTGCCAAACAAAGTAAGGTTGGCAGGCTCGCTTCCTGTGTTTTCTGTTTTTGCTTCCTGTTGCAGATTGTTTGGAAGCAAACAACTCTAGTTGTTGTTTTTTTTTAACCCATCCCAAGAGCAATGCAGGATGGTTTGTCCCCCTGACACCATCATCACATTCATTCTTGCTGAACCCCTAAAGATTCCTTCTTTCCAACTCTATAACCCTGAAAGAGAAAATTGCTTAATTTCCTCTTGAAAGCTTATGCTCCACAATATGCAAGGCTGAAATACCCAATATTTATATAGCTCTTAAAGATTACAAGGCATTTAATACACATCATCTCATAGAGACAGCTAGCTAGTGGTGCCAGAAAGACCCAAGTTCAAATCCTGCTTCATGTACTTAATAGCTGTGTGACTCTGGACAAATCACTTAACCTCCGTTTGCCTCAATTTCCTCAGCCATAAAATGGGGATAATAATATCACCTACCTTCCAGGGTTGTTGTGAAAATCAAATGAGATACTATTTATGAAAATGTATTTAACAGTGTGCCTGACACATAGGCAAATAGATAAATGCTTATTTCCTTCCCTTTCTTTTATTTGAAGCTTATAACAACCAACAAGCATTTATGAAGCCCTTACCATGTGCCAGACACTGTTCTAGACACTGGAGGTACAAATACAAAAAAAAAAAAGAAAAAGAAAGAAACTCCCTCATCTCAGAGAGATTACATTTTCTCACATTGTGAGATTGAAACTAGAGGTATCATAATACCTTCTTAACCACTTGAAGAGATGAACTGGCTTGCCAATGCTCATGCAGCTAGCAAATTATGAGAGGTGTGATTTCAATCTAGGTCTCTTCTGGCTCCAAGTTCAGGATTCTATTGACTCCATTGTGCTGCTGTCTAGTTAGTCATATTCCTGATTTATAATAATAATAGCTGAGAGGTAGGGTGGCTATTATTGTGCCCCATTTTACTGAGGGAGAAACTGAGGCTGAGGAAGGTTAATTGACTTGCTCAGGATCACACAGGTAATAAGTGTCCTAGGCAGGATTGGAACTCAGGTTTTCCTGACTCCAAGTCTACTAGCATGATATTCACTTTAAAAGGTCATTTGCTGCCTTTCACCGACTGTTGTAGTTACTGTTTCTGTGAAGCAAACATACTAAAGAGTGCTAGCCAAAAGCACCTTGCATTTTCCCCCCGTGGGCAGTTACAATTATTGTTTTAAATCCCGGTTTATGTAGAACCAAGAGCAAATCCAGTATCTCCTTTCTCTAGCTCCAAAAAGTGTTAAGGAATTTTTTTTTAATGTGTTAAGCTCAGCATTCAACATAATTCAATCTTATTTAGGAATTACAGGAGCCTTAATGGTTTTGGAATGGTCTTCCAAATAACATCTCTAATAAGCACTTAGCACAGTGCCTAGCCCCTAGTAGATGCTGTATAAAAGGATTTTCTCTTACTTTCCTTGATGAAAAAAGAAACACTTTAAATTCCAGGTTACAAAAATGTGAACCAAAGCTACATAAAGCTACATATGTATATACCCTGATGCCTCCCTCCAAAGTTCTTCTGATTGATATAAGTATTCCTTATGTTTTTATAATGTTTTATAGTTTTCAAAATGTCTACACATATATTTTCATTAAACGTCCTTCAGGTTGGTAACCTTCCAGTTCCTAATCCCACAAGAACTGGGTTGTGGCTTTCCAATTATAACCTGTCCTTCCTAGTTTGCAACTTTATCTAGGAATGAAAGATGCATGATCCATTCTGATGGGCATGTTTGTAAGTGATAAAGGAAGTACCATATCTACCAGTCACCCAGCCCTCCTACTGTGACCCTGAGATAACTACTCCCTGGGCCTCCATCCACCTATTTTAATTACACAACTATAACAACTCATGACAACCTTCCTTGCCCAGGGGTCCTTCTGGTATCAGCCTTCCTTTAATTTTGCTTGATACACACTCTTCTCCTGTTTGTTCCTTAGCAAAGAAAGTGGATACAGTCAGATGGAGTCTATAAATCCTATGGAATCATAAGCATTACAGGTCATTACCCCCATCGTGAGATGAAGGAATTCCCTCTACTAGTAGAATTCCCTTTACCAGTAGTTAGTAGGGATTCTTTTTTTTTTTTTTTGCTTTTTGGAGGGGGAAGGCAGGGCAATTGGGATTAAGTGACTTGCCCAAGGTCACACGGCTAGTAAGTGTTAAGTGTCTGAGGCTGGATTTGAACTCAGGTCCTCCTGACTCCAGGGCTGGTGCTGTATTCACTGAGTCACCCCAGGTTAGTAGGGATTCTTAAACTTTTTTTTGGTGTCATAGACCCCTTTCATTGACATTCTGGTGAAGCCTATGAACTCCTCAGAATAATGTTTCTAAAAGAATAAAATAAAATACATAGGATTATAAAACAAGCCAATTACATCAGAATAAGGATGTAATTTGTTTTCCCATCCAAATTCACTGGCCCCCTAGAATCTATCCACAAATTCTTGGGGATCCATAGGCCTCAGGTAAAGAATTCCTGTTCTATAGAATCTCTGACAAGAGATTTCTCTTCATCCAGCCTTTATTTGAATACTTCTCCATGCCCTTCCTTTGAATAATGGGAATAATCCAATTTTCCATTGCTAAAGAACTCTAATTGTCAGGAAGGTTTTCCTTTTTTTTTTTTTTTGGTGGGGGGGAAAGACAATTGGGGTTAAGTGACTTGCTCAGGGTCACACAGCTAGTAAGTATCTGAGGCTGTATTTGAACTCAGCTCCTCCTGATTCCAGGGCTGGTGCTCCATCTACTACATTGCCTAGCTGTCCCAGGTCTTCCTTATATGAAGTCCAAATATACTGCTCTGTAATTCATACCTTACAAAGGTTTAAAAGTCTAATCACTTTTCCATGTGGTAGTCCTTAGGGTATTTGAAAATAGCAATATCTTCACTTAGTCTTTTTTTTTTTTTGGAGGGGGAAAGACAGAGCAATTGGGGTTAAATGACTTGCCCAAGGCCACATGGCTAGTAAGTGTTAAGTATATGAGCTCCTATTTGAACTCAGGTCCTCCTGGCTCCAGGACACTGCGACAACCTAGCTGCCCCATCTTTTCTTTTACTAAAATGAACCTCAATGATTCCTTCAATTAATCTTCAGAAGATATTGTTTTGAATAACTTCACCATCTTGGTTGCCTTCCAGTCTGTCAATAATCCTACTAAAAGTGTGATTCTCCTGATGTTGAGTGAAGTGATAAGAACCAGGAGAACATCGTACACAGTAACAGCAACATTGTGGGAGGACTAACTTTGATAGACTTGGCTCTTCTCAGCAATGCAAGGATCTAAGACAACTCCAAAAGACTCATGATGGAAAATGCTATCCACATCCAAAGAAAGAAATATGGAGACTGAATGCAGATCTAAGCATGCTATTTGCTCTCTTTTTTTGTTTCTTCTTTCTCATGGTTTCTCCCATTGGTTTTAACTCTTCTTTATAGCCTGACTAATGTGAAAATATGTCCAATATGAATATATAAGTATAACCTTTATCATCTTACACTCTGTCTTGGGAAAGATGGGAGGGGAGAAAGAGGAAGAAAATTTAGAACGCAAAATGTTATAGAAGTGAATGTTGAAAACTAAATATAAATCATTTTTTTAATGTGGTTCTCCGTTTGAACAATAAACTAGGCAAGATTTGAACAAAACATAGAGGAACTATTGGTTCCTCTGTTGAACCCTGTAATTCTATAATACAGCCTAAGATTGCATCAGCTTTCTCAGAGCCTACTTCCTGTTCTTGACTCATACCAAGATTGCAAAAATCCCGTAGTCTTTTTCACATAAGTTCCCTTAAGCAAGGTTACCCTGACACTGTATTTGTGCTGCTGACCACTGCTTAAAGGATGGGTAATTAGACATTTTACATTTCACCTTGGATCTGTGCTGTCTAAAT
Source organism: Petaurus breviceps papuanus (assembly GCF_028583685.1). NCBI lineage: Eukaryota > Metazoa > Chordata > Mammalia > Diprotodontia > Petauridae > Petaurus > Petaurus breviceps. The sequence goes on along the minus strand of NW_027187460.1, from coordinate 58,812,255 downwards.
AACTCCCAAGCACTTAGCATAGTGCCTGGAACATAGATGTTTATGAAATCTTGTTGACTAACTCCCTATATATGTCTACTGGCCAAGCAGACCAATTCTTTTTTCACAAGGGATACCTCTTTAGAAAGGGAAGTAATTCTGGAGGGAATCTAAAAGGAGATATTTGGAATTTACAGTGATATAAAAACAAAAGATACCAAGAAAATTATTTAGCTAACCTTTATATTTTGCAAAATTTGTTTTATAGAATTGCTTTATGTACATTGTCTCATTTGATTCTCACAACAAGCTTAAGAGGTTAACCTAGGGGTGGGGAACCTGTGTCCTTGAGGCCACATGTGACCCTCTAGGTCTTCAAGTACTGCCCTTTGACTGAATCCAAACTTCCCTAAGGAGATTTGTGCTGTGAAGTTTGGATTCAGTCAAAGGGCTGTACTTGAGGACCTAGAGGGTCACATGTGGCCTCGAGGATGCAGGTTCCCCACCCCTAGATTAGCCCCTTATGGCTAGCCTCTTCAGTAATACTGAAAGACTTGTCAGAGATGATGCCCCTGCCACAATTCAGCCTCAAACCAGTAGGACCCAGGGCCTTTAGACCTCTCAGACTCACAAGGTCATCTCTAATCTTAGACACATCCATCTCAGCGTAGATACTTAACTTATTTACCTAAGATCAGGCTAGAATAGATACAAAAGAGGTATCCCTGATTCAGGCTCAAGCTTGCCTCGGCAAGTTAGATGCTTTAGATGTCATATGCTCATGCCTGAGTGGAGGCTGGGATTGGGGTGGGAGTTTAGAACAAACTGCCCCTTCAGTGTCACTCTTGGGAAGCAAGTTGAAGCAGTCCTGACATAATTCCTATTGGGAAAGGAAGAAAGGCAGAGGGAGTGGTTGCTCCCTTGGCTATAGTCACTGAGTCATCAGCTTTTTCCAGCTCTCTAGCAAAAAAAGGGGACTCCAACATTTCAAAGTATGAGCCCTCTAGCCCTGAATCATACATGTCCAGAAGCAGAGCCCAAAGCTACCACCTGGTCAACCAGAATCAGGAATGGTAACTCTAAGCAAGTTCCATGGCATTGTCCCAGTTCAACCTAGCTACAATCTATTTTATTTTATTTTATAACAAGAGATGCCTCTGTGATAATAGCTACCCTTCATATTTTGCAAATTTTGTTTTGTGAAATTGCTCAATATGCATTTTCATTTGATCCTCCCAACAACCTTAAGAGGTAGGAGCTATTATTATGCCCATCTTAAGGATGGACAAATGGAAACTGAAGAAGTTGAAATGTTTTGCTCAGGATGAGAGCACATAAATGCCTGAGTCACAATTCAAACCCATATCACCCCAACTCCTCTAACCCAAGTGTATTATCCACTATTCCACTACCTCTAGTCATGTGAATAGAAACAATATTTAATGATAATGATCCCTTGCAGATGACTCCCTTGGATAGTTTTAAGTTTGTATATTTGTCTATCTTCTTTTCATTTGAGTCTGAGCATGTTACTAAATGCTATAGTTCCTAAGAAGTACTCCTAGAGCATATTATATTTCTAGATTATACAATCAGCTGTTCAGGGGAGACATAAAACAAATACCTTGGTGCAGTGGTCAGTGATTAATTTTCATTACCCAGAGCAAAGCATTATAATGATTTTGATCACATCGTTTCAGAACCTACAGGTGGATGTTGTGAAGTTACTTGATTTCCTTTTTTTGTTTCCAGGCACATAGCAGGTGCTTAAGAAATGCTTATTGACCAACTGACTGACCTCTGTGTTCGGAAGTTCCCTGCAGTGATGAGATAGCAGCCCGTCGATGCCCCCCAATCCTGTCATGTCTTTTGTCAGTATCCTCCCATAAATTTGCCAAATGGAGCCCTCCCCAGGTGCCAGGTAATGTTCATGATTTCTCTGAACTCTTGAACCATCCATTGGTTATCCCTCACTTTTCCTACATAACCAATTCATTTTCCTTTTAAATCATATGGAAGTGGGGAGAGGAGATGTTAATAAAGTCCAAGGTTGTAGGGTTTTTTCTCCCTATACCTTGAGTATCTTTTGTTTCTTTAGATACTTCTTCATTTCCTTTCCTGACTCTCCTCCCTGATTTTCTCTACAATGCCACAGAAACCTCTCTGCCCTGGAAGCTCACTCCAGCCCTAGACTTTGCAAACTAGAAGTACCTTCTATCTGGTTGTGCTTCTCTCTAATTGATTGGTTCCCCCAAGAACTTCCATTTTTAATGAGGATATCTCGGCCAGCCATGTCTTAATTCTACCTCCAGGATGCCCTACTGAACTTTGGGCTTTCTCTACATTGACCCATGCCAGGTTCCCACCATTCCTGCTTTTCAGTTTGCTTTTATGTGCTATCTTTCCCCATTAGAATATAAGCTCTTTGAGGACAA
>NW_027187460.1:58747631-58809831 GCF_028583685.1 Petaurus breviceps papuanus | reverse complement strand
TTTATGTGCTATCTTTCCCCATTAGAATATAAGCTCTTTGAGGACAAGACCTGATTTTCTTTTTGTTTGTGTTTGTATTCTCAGTAGTACTTAGCATAGTTCGTGGCACATAGTTAAGTACTAATTAAATAAATGCTTTTTGACTTCTTTACAGGTACCTTGTGAGTCAATCCCTCAATGCCCTCATGGTTATGTTTCCTCCAGCTTGATCTCCTCTGTGTATATTTGGTCTAATCATTGCTTCTCTCACCTTTGATTTCTTTGGTGTCATTTCTTAATTGGCACATTTGGGACTGTCATGTTAAACCCCAAGTATGATGGCTCCATTCTCTTTGTGGGTGAAATGAATCATAAAAATCATGGTAGATTTTTTTCTATCTTTCATTTGCATTATTGTCTTCCTTTCATTTTTATCCTTAAATGCCTTCACTTAGTTGACACTTTCATCAACTCTGATGACTTCAACCATTGATGACTTTATTCAGTTTTCTCTTGTTTCTCTTTTTTTTTTTGTAGTTTAAAAATAGATTCTAATTGATCCTTTGTTTTTATATCACTTTTATTTTCCTCTGGAGTTTTCCTTTTTCCCCCTTCCTGGAGAGCCATCTCTTATAATACAGAATTTTTTTTAAAGAGAAAAAAATAGAAAAATTCAGCAAAATATGTTAACACATTTAAAAACTTTTTATATGCAATGTTTCATTCCCACCCACCTCCCCTCAGCCTCTATAAAGGACAGAGGGGATATCTTCTCATGTCTCTTCTTTGAGGCCAAATTCTTGATAATTTTGCAACATTTACTTTTGACTGTTTTGTACTTATTGTTCTTTCCACATACATTATTATTGTCATTGTATAGATTGTTGTCTTGACTCTCCTTACTTCAGTTTGTATTAGTTCACGTAAGGCTTTTCATAAGTCTCTGTATTTGTCATATTGGCTATTTCCAACAGCAGAGTAATATTCCTTTGCATCCATATCACACAATTTGGCCATTTCCAAATCAATGATCATCAACTTTATTTCCAATTCTTTGCTACTACAAAAAGTACTGCTATAAATATTTTATTGTATATGGATCCTTCCTTTTTGGTACTGACTTCTTTGGAGTGACCTCTTTAGCAGTGAAATCTCTTCGTCAGAGGGTATGGAAATTTGAGCCACTTTATTTGCATGAATCCAAATTGCTTTCCAGAATTGTAGTGCCAGTTCACAGCTCCACAAACAATGCATTAGAGTTCTTATCTTTCCACAAATTCCTCCAACATTGGCGATTTCCATGTTTTGTCAACTTTGCCAACTTTCTGGGTCTTAGGTGAAACTTGGGGTTGTTTCAATTTGTATTTTTCAAATTATTAGTGACTTGCAATATTTTATATGGTTGTTAGTAGTTTGTAATTCTTTATCAAACCTTCTTCAAATTAATTTTGTCCTGCACTATTTTATGAAGTGAAACTATTCATAACCTTTTATCATTCTTCACCATAAGATTCTACAAAGGAGTTGCCCTTAGCTGCCACCAAGTAGCATTTAGGTCCTTTTGGCCTTTTCTTTTGTCAATTGACTAACAATTAGGTGACCTGGAAGCCAGGAAGCCCTGAGTTCAAGTTTGGCTTCAAATACTTATTTGCTGTATGATCCTAGGTAAGTCACTTAATTTCCTTTTGCCTCAATTTCCTCAAATGTAAAATTGGGATAATAATAGCATCTACTTCCCAGGGTTGTTGTAAGGGTAAAATGAGATATTTGTAAAGCACTTAGCACAGTCCCTGGAACATAGTAGGCATTTAATTAACTCTTGTTCCCTTCCTTTCCTTTCCCTTCCCATTATTTGAACTTCTGCATGAAAAAAATAGTAATTGATGTCTATATCATTTCTTTCTTTCATATAGATGATATTCTTCATCACCAATAATACATTTAAGTAGGTCAGGTTGGAGTTGTTTTAACTGCAGACCATGTACATACATACATACACGCACATATATATGTGTGTGTGTGTGTGTGTGTGTGTATAATTTCCTCTAGCTTTGTACCAATTTTGATCTTTGCTCTAACAAGGCAGTGGCCTGACTGATTTAACTATAATTTTGGAATTTTATGCAATGCTTGCCATGTCCAACATCTACATCTTTCCTTGAAGAAAGAAGAGTGATAGAATAATAATAATAATTAATTTATATAGCATTTTAAGGTAGACAAAGCATTTTTTCTCAAAACAACTCTGCAATGTAGATACTATCAGCATTATCTTCATATTATCAGTGAGGATACAAGTTTTGAGAGATCAAGGGACTTGCCCATGGTCATGTCACTAAATAAGTACCAGAGACAAGATTTGAATTCAGGCCCTTGCTAACTCCAAGTTCAGTGTCCTTTTCACTATGCCATTAGAGTACAATAAGAGGGGTCAGGTAGGTGGCACAGTAGATAGAGCACCAGCCCTAGAGTCAGGAGGACCTGAGTTTAAATTCAGCCTCAGACACTTGATACTTACTACCTGTGTGTCCCTGGGCAAGTCACTTAACCTGGATTGCTGATAGTAAGAGAAAGTCTTCATTTTGTATCCTTAATTATAGGGTCCAATCCAAGGAGTCAGTCTTTCCACTATACCATGCATCAATATTCAGTGTCTGAAAAGGTCACTCTTTTTCCAAGGTGATTTTGTTCTACAAATAACTGTCATACACCCTGCTCATTACTATGGTATCTCTGGACTTTGTTTCAAAGGATGATAATACAACATAGTTTTATTGGTATTCACATAACCTCTTCGATCCTTTTTCCAAAGATCATGTCAGCATTGGAACTCAAATACAGGAGAGAAAATTATAAATTTATTGGGGCATTCATTTGATGGCAGCCTTAATTGCCTATCTTTGTTGGCTTGAGTTTAAACTCCATCATTGTTTAAATAGGCATAGTGCCAAGTTTGGAGGACTTTGAAAGAGCAATAGCAACCTCCAATATTACCTTGATCATCCCATATGGCACTGAGGTGCAAGGTCTTATGCCCTCAGCCCTCATGTTTGGTCATTTCTTTTTTTATATATATTTTCAGAATTAATTAATTAATTTATTTTTAGTTTTCAATATTCATTTCCACAAGATTTTGAGTTCCAAATTTTCTCCCCATCCCTTCTCTTACCCCACCACAAGATGGTAAGTATACTGATTACTTCTTCCCCCACTCTGCCCTCTCATATATCTTCTCCCCCATCTCTGCCCTTCCCTCTTACTTCTTGTAGAGCAAGATGGATTTCTATACCCCATTGCCTGTATATATTTCCTGGTTGCATGTAACAACAATTTTTTTGGAGGGGGGAAGGCAGGGCAACTGGGGTTAAATGACTTGCCCAAGGTCATACAGCTAGTAATTGTTAAGTATCTGAGACCGAATTTGAACTCAGGTCCTCTTGACTCCAGGGTCAGTGCTCTATTCATTGAGCCACCTAGCCACCTCAACAACAATTTTTAAATATCTGTTTTTAAGACTTTGAGTTCCAGATTCTCTCCCTTCTTCCCTTCTCACCCACCCCCACTGAGAATACAAGCAATTCAATATAGGTTACACATGTGTAGTTATGCAAAACATTTCCATAGTAGTTATGTTGTAAAAGACTCAGTATATTTCCCTCAATCTTATCCCACCTCCCATTTATTCTATTTTCTCCTTTGACCCTGTCCCTTTTCAAAAGTGTTTGCTTCTGACGATCCCTTTCTCCAATCTGCCCTCCCTTCTATCATCTCCACCTCATATCCCCTTCCCCCTACTTCCTGTAGGTAAAATACCCAATTAAGTGTGTATGTTTTTCCCTCCTTAAGTCAGACCTAATGAGAGTAAGGTTGACTCATTCCATTTCACCTCCCTGCTCTTCCCCTCCATTGTAATAGCTTTTTCTTGCCTTTTTTATGCCTCAGCCCTAATGTTAACCTCTCTTAAGATATCTATCTTTAGGCCCTTCCATTTTTTTGCCCTACCTTGAAGGACAGCTTGAGACTTGTGGGAGTTGGGTGAGGGACAGGAGAGGAGGACCCTTACCTGTATTCACCTCTTGCTGTAGTCTTCTCTATTCAAAAGTCCCTGTAAATTCTAGAGTTCTGTGATTGGAATGTTTCCCCAATGACTCAACTTAGTGGTTGTGCTAAATACATAATAGGCACTTGGTAAATATTTGTCCAATGGATAAATGAACTACCAAAAGACCAGGGATGAGTCTTTCCTTATATTAGAAGTACCAAAAGTTTTAGTGCAATCTGAAGTTTTTAAAACTTAAGCTATTAAAGTTTAAGGTTTCATTGGCACACCATGAATAATTGAAGTTAAGGTCAGGGAAGAATTAAGGTGAACTACTCCTATATGCTTCATATGGTCATCTCTGGTCATTATGCTTGGGACAGCTCCTTGGAAGGGAGAATTAGCAGAAGAGAGTGGTGTGTCTTTCACCCTTTCAGTTCTTTTGCTTCTTATCTCCTATAGTCTCCGCCTTCATTTGTTGAAAAGAAGGAAGAAATGGAGGATGAGTAGGATAGGGCTCTTTCTTACCCTCCCTAGCTCTTCCAGCTTTTCTTTCACACCTGCTTTTCTGGGTAGGTGCAAACATGGGCGTCTATCCTGGAGGTGCTGTTGAAGACTCTCAGTGTTCCAGCTGAGACAAGTTTAGATTCAGCTGCCCAATGATGGTGAATCAGGGGATTCATGGCTCCCTCTACCCCTCCAAGTTCTCTTCCTGCCAGGCATTTACTTTTGAGGTTTCTTCTGAGTGATGTGCCAGGAGCCAAATCCTTTATAATACTACTAGGTGTGTGAAGCCATTAGCCTCTTAATGGCTTTTCTTCCTGTCTGGCAGTAGGGTTGGGTTTGGAAAACTTGCCAAAAGTTTCCAAACTCCATCTAACTAAAAATTCCCAGTCTTATCTCAACAGCTTGGGAAAGAGGGAGGAAAATGTACAAAATATTTAGAAAGAACAATGAAAAAGAATTAACACATTATAGTACCTTAAACATTATCATACTTCCAAGTTTATGGGTGTATACACATACATATGTAAATATGTACCTATATACATATATAATTAGATTTCATTGATTTCCAAGTCATATATCTCTGGCTAAGTAACTCAATTAAATGGAACAGTGTATGAATGAAGCTGGGGCAGCTAGATGGTGAAGTGGATAGAGAGGCAGACCTGAAGTCATCTTTCTTTCTTAAATCTGGCCTTGGACAACTACTAGGCTGTGTGACCCTGGGCAAGTCACTTAACCCTTTTTGCCTCAGTTTCCTCATCTATAAAATGAACTGGAGAAGGAAATGGCAAACCACTCCAGTATTTTTGCCAAGAAAACCCCAAATTGAGTCATAAAGAGTCAGACATTACTGAACAACAAACAACAAAAGAAATGAGGTCACATGTGGCCATTAATTATTCCCCTCAGTAAATTGTAACCACCTTAAGGTCAAAGACTATTTCTATTTGTCTATGTATCTCCAGCACCTAGTACAGTGCCTGGGACAAAGTTTTTGTCATTCAGTCATATAGTAGGCAGCTAATAAATGCTTGTTGAATTGAATTGAATTGTTTAATCCAGTTAGTTTTACTATGTTCTGTGGCAATAGACTGTCCCATTAATCTTGACTAGTCACCTTATATATGTAAACCCTTGGTTACCAATGTGTCAGGGGAGTTAGTCTTTGAATACTCTTTCCCCACAAAGCCCAGAATATAACCACAAGGTATTAACTAGATGTTAAACTAAAAGGAAAGGATTCTGGGAAGATGGCAGAATAGGTCAGAAAACTTTCAGCCCTCCAAATTTCCTCCACAAAAAAAGACAGATCATTACAGCAGAGCAGCAGAAATAATAATTTAAAAAAAGTTAAGCAGTTGTTCGCCTAAGACAACTTGAGAAGACCCCAGGAAAGACCTGACCCCAGGGGCAGAATTCAACCTGAACGAAGTACAAACACCTCCAGGCCAACTCTGCAGAACTGGAGTTGTGAGGCAGCCTTAGCCTTAGAAACTTTCACCTCATGAACTGTGTGTGGGGGGGTCTGAGTAGGAGGAAATTGAAGGCTCTTCCTCTGTCGTGGGGCACTAAGCATAGCTGGGTTGACCAGATGCTTCCGGGACTGGGCTGCTGTTGGCTGTGGGAGGGGAAGGGGGGGGTAGACAAGGAGCTAGCACACACCCACACCCTGGTGAGGACAGTAGCCGAGGGACAGGGACCCAGCTGGCTGTGGCCACTTGCAGGAGAGTGGCACCCCTGGTGTCAGTTTGTAACCACCAGAGGGATGACAGGGAGTAAGATCATTTGGGGTATACAGCATGACCCGGAGCTCTAGCCATGGTTTAGGAGTGGGGGGAGAGTCTAAATTTGAACCCTGGGGCAGACCTCAGAAAATAACAGCAAGAAGGATCCAAGGCCTGGGACATCATTCCCCATACCTCAGGACTAGAACTTGACCACACTAATAGCTGCTAAATAATAATAATAATAATAATAATAATAATAAAATGAGCAAGCAAAGGAGAAAGAATCCAACCATAAATAGCTACTGTGGGCATAGAGAAGATCTGGGTTCATATTCAAAGGAAGATAATGGAGCTTAAAAAGCGATTCCTTTTTCAGTGAGAAATGTTAGATGATTCCAAGCACAAAAAGATTTCCTGGAACAACTTTAAAAAGATTTTAAAAATCAAATAAGATAGATGAGGAAAAATTAGGATAAAGGAGGAATCTAAGAAAACCAAGAAACGTATGAAAAGAAAGTCAACTAACTTGAAACAGATAATGAAAAACTTAAGGAAGAAAACAATTCCTTGAAAACTAGAATTGGGCAAAGGAAAGCTAATGACATTCTAAGACATAAAAAAACAATAAAACAAAATCAAAAGAATGAAATAATAGAAGAGAATGTAGAAATGTTTTGCATGACTGCACATGTATAATCTATATCAAATTGCTTGCATTCTCAAGGTGGGAGAGGGTAAGGAAGGAGAGAATCTGGAACTCAAAATTAAGAAAAAAGAATGTTAAAAATTTTTGCTTACATGTAATTGGGGAAAAAATTAAAAAGGCACACATAGCTGGGTAACTGACATCAGTTCTATTGAATCTACATTTCACCATATTAATCATCATCAATTAGCCATTAATCAGATTGTAATGGGTATGATCAAATAATCATTTAACTTTCCCAGCTTCACTGCTTTTGGACTTCTAAATCAAGCCTTCAATTTCAAATCAAGGTAGAGGAAACCCATCAATGGGAAATCTCATTATCCTGAAAGACTGAGTCAGTTTTTGTAGTCATACCTCATCAGTATCTGTTGCCCCTCTCATTGGACCATTTGACTATAGGACAGAATCATGGATTCTAAAAGCTTCCATTTAATAAGGGAGCCCAGCAAAGTGTTCTCTCCATTTCTTACCAGTTTCACTGCTTTTGTACTTCTCTGAATTTCTTGATCATTTTCTTGAGCTAGGGAACCTTCTTTCTGCTTTCCCTTTTCAGTTTCCTTATGTGTGTATGTTAGATTATAAGATCTTTGAGGGCAGGAACTGCCTTTCTTTTTCGGTTGTACTTATATTCCCAGTCCCTGGCACATAGGAGGTGCTAAATAAATTTGTATTGATTGAATGACTAATCATTTTCTTTTACATCTGTAGATGTTTAACTTTTGTAACTGCTTTCCTATCTGTGATCTCATTTAATCTTTGCCACAGCTTGATGAGGTAGATAGGGACTTTGGACAACAGTAACTGAATCCTGAATTTTATGTTCGAAGATCAGTCTCAGTGTCTTTACTTCAAAACCCCAGGACAACCAGCTGAATTACAAACATTATTAAATAAGGTTTGAGCAACATTATAAAAAAGCATATTACTTCATTGGCAAAATGAAGCATAAAGAAAGCTTCAGACATTAGAGGATAAACACACACATACACAAAAGTCGATTTGGCATAGTGGGATAAGAGCTGATCTTGGAGACCCAGATTCAAGTTCTGCCTACAACACAGGTGGGTTGTTCAACCTGGAATCAATTACTTAACTTCTTGGTGCCCCCAGGGCAACTTTCTAATATTCTTAAATCAGTAGTCTTCATTAGTGGGAGTTTTCTCGTAGGAATTCACTACATCAATGAAATCACAAATCCAACCCCCCCACACACACCCTACCTCCTTCTTACCCCCAATATATATACACAAATAGGGATCTGTATTAGTGTTGGTATGAGTGCCTCCAGTTTATGCCACTGCTCTCTGTTTTTTCCAGCCATAATGGTCTGGAACAATCCAGTTCCAGTTTGTAAGTGGTGAGTCATTCTGTACAATGACTCAGGTCACAAGGTAAAAACAAAGATACCTGTTAAATTGAAGTGACTTGGATATTTGTCTTCAGAGCTCAAAACCCAGGGCGTAGTCTTAATCTTGAGGACAAAATGCCCTTAAACCAGGGCTTCTTAACCTTGTTTGTGTCTCAAATTCCTCTGGCAGGCTGGTGAAGTCTATGGATCTGCCTCTTCTCAGAATAATGTTTTTAAATGCACAAGATAAATAAGATTTCAAAGGAAACTGATTATATTGAAATGCAGTTGCATTTTTAAAAAAAACAAGTTCATGGACTCCAGGTTAAGAACTCTTTTGTTTTAAACTAATTTTCTGATAAAAACCTTAAAGAATCTGTTAAGCAGTTGTGGAAAACCCTAAATCCTTCAGAGCTTTTGCAAAAGATACAAGCACTCTCCAATGGCACTTAAAAGAGTATCTTCAAGCAATCCTACTTCAGTTCCACTTTTCAGTAGGATTCAGAATTTCAGTAAGCCTTCTATTGGATGAGCTTTCAGTTTTCAAGAGTTAGCAGGATTTGTGAAACCCATCTGATGAATGTATGAAAGGAGAAACAGTTTGCAGAGCTCACATACCTTTCTCTCTTCTTAGCTACATTTGGCATCCTTCCCACTTTCAGAACTGCCATCTCTGCCTGGTACCCAGTTCCCCTTGGTTTTTCTCTTTTCCTTCTCTCTCTTTCACTTGGGGGCTTTCATCAGTTTGTACCTATGTTCCCAAAGTCTTTTTAACTCCTGATCCACATTAAATCTTACCTATCCAGTGTCCCCTTTACTCAAGGTATCTGCTAAGGAACTGATAAACTAGCTCATATTGAAATATTAAAAAGCAGTAAAGCAAATAAAGCAGTAAAGTGAAAAAAAAAGTATATGATGCCTTAACTCATGGGAATGACTTGAGCTGTGGGAATTTGGTAGGTCAGTGAGCAGACATTTGGAGACAGACTGACTCTCCTGTATCATTTATTTTTTATTTTTTTGGAGGGCAATTGGGGTTAAGTAACTTGCCCAAGGTTACACGGTTAGTTTTTTTTTGTGTTAAGTGTCTGAGGCCAGAACCGAACTCAGGTCCTCCTGATGCCTGGGCCAGCTCTTTACTTACTGTGCCCCTAGCCGCCCCTCTCCAGTATCATTTAAATCATATCTTCAAAGTAGATGCCTAGCCCACTTATTGGGCTAGCCATAATAGTCATAAAATTATAGATTTAGAGCTGGAAGAGACCTTTTAAGTCATCTAGTCCAATCCCCTCATTTTACAAGTGAGGAAACTGAGGTCCAGAAAAGTTAAGTGATTTACTCAGTTGAACAGGCAGTAGATGAGAGAGTCACAGATTTGAACCCAGATACTGTGATTCCAAATTCAACACTTTCACCTGTATCTCACCAAATCTTAGATTCTGAAGGGGTTTCAGAAATCACTTTGTCCTCTTCCATAACCACCCTGACAAGTGGTAACCAGCTCCTACCTGAAGGTTTCTAAGGTTCACTTTGTCCTTCAAATCATACTGACCAACCCATTCCATTTATAGAAAACCTGAATTTGGGGAGGCATTCTTCTGTGTGTTGAGATGCAATCTGTATCCCTATGGTTTCCAGTTATTGTCCCACTTCAACCTCCTGGGCCCAAGCAGCATAAATTAAATTCCTTAAGTTAAATAATCCATCAGATATTTGAAAGAGGCAAGTTACATCCCTAAGTACTTCCTGGGTTAAAATCAATTCCTCCTATCATATGGCTGTAAATTCCCTCATCACACTGGTCATTCTCATCTGGATACAATCCAGTTTGTCAATCAATATGCTCCCTAAAATCTGGCTCCCAGGACTGGATAGTTGTGGTTTGATCAGGGAAACAATCAGTAGGACTATCACTGCATTCTTGTAAAGGCTGTTTTTCTGCTAATGCAATGTCATCATATACTCTTTGGTTCATATAGAATTTGTTGTCTATCAAAATCTTCCGGGGGCATCTATGTGGCACAGTGAATAGGTACTGGCCCTGGAGTCAGGAGGACCTGAGTTCAAATGTGGCCACAGACACTTGATACACTTACTAGCTGTGTGACCCTGGGCAAGTCACTTAACCCCAATTGTCTTGCCTTCCCTTCTCAAAAAAAAAATCTTCTAAGATTCACATCTTCCAGGGTCTGTACTTGTGCTGTTTTTTTTTTTTTAAACTCAGGTGCAGGACTAATATTTATCTCAGTCAGCATTGATTTGTTAGATATGACTCACAACTGGAAACTTTTTGGATCCCGATTTTGTCATCCAGGATTATTAATGATTTCTTAACAAGGTTCTTGACATACATAAATTTGAATAAGTGTATTATTTGTTTTCATCAAATCACTGGTGAAAATTTTAAGTAGACAAGGACCAATGATAGACTGATCCATCCATCTAGGCATCTCCCTCTGGGTTTAATCAACACTCTTCAGTTTCAGTTGTTCAACCAGTTCCAAACACCTTGAACTACTTTTATCCAGTTCAGATCCCTTCATCTTATCACAAGGATAAATTCTTGAGGTCCAGGACTGTTTTCATTTTTGTCTTTATGACTAACTTCTAACACAGTTCCTAGCACATAGTAAGTGTTCACTAAAATACTTCTTAAAGGGGCGGCCAGGTAGCACAGCGAGTAAGAGCACCGGCTCCAGTGTTGAGATAGACCTGGAGATCGAATCCCGGGCTCAGACACTTAGCACCCACCCAGAAACACCTGGCCGTGTAACCTTGAGCAAGTTACTTAACCCCAATTGCTTAGGGGCGGCCAGGTGGCTCAGCGAGTAAGAGCACCGGCTCCAGTGTTGAGATAGACGTGGAGATCGAATCCTGGGCTCAGACACTCAGCACCACACCCAGAAATAACTGGCCGTGTAACCTTGAGCAAGTTCCTTAACCCTGATTGCTTTAAAAATAAAAATAAAACAAAATACTTCTTAAAGTTAATGTACCCCCAGTAAAACTACCCCTTTTCTGAACTTCCCATTTCCGCATTACCTCCAGGATCAAATACAAAATCCTTTATTCTTTTTTTTAAAAGCTTTTCATAACCTAGCCCCTTCCTACCTTTCCAGTTTTCTTACAATTTATTTTTCTCTACATACTCCTTGACCCAGTGATACTGGCCTCTTTCCTGTTCCTTAAGCTTGATCCTCCATCTCCAGATTCTGGATATTTTCACTGGCTATCCCCCATGTCTCGAATGCTATTCCTCCTCATCTCCACCTCCTGGCTTCCCTGGCTTCCTTTACGTCTCAGCTAATGCCAGACATCTTCTGCATCCTTAGTCCTGGTCCTCCTTAAGCTTAGAGCCTTCCCTCAAAGATTATCTGTTTTGTTCGTATGGTTGTTTGTATGTTGACTCCTTGTTAGACTGTGAGCGCCTTGAGAGGAGGGACTATTTCATTTTTGTTTTTCTTTGTATCTCTGGTACTTATCACACTGTCTGGCAATAGTAAATGCTTAATAAATGCTGATTATTGACTTGATTTCCCTATTTTTGTCAAGGACGCCATGATGCTTGTAGTCATCCAGTTTGCAATCTCTGTGCAATCCTTGACACTTTGCTGTTATTCATCCCATGTACCCAAATCAATTGGCAAGTACTCTTGCTGCACTCTCTTCCATCTTGTTCCCTTCTCCCTATTCACAGAGCCACCATTCACATTCAGGTCCCCATCATTTCTTGCTTGGATTATTACAATAGTCTCATTGGTTTCCCTTCCTCTAAGCTCTCCTTATGTCAACCTCACCTCCATACAGCTGCCAAAGTGATCTTTAGTCGGCACAGGTTTGATTGATATTACCCTTACCTGATAAACTGCAATGACTCTCCATTACATATAGAATCAAATATAATGTCCTCTGTTATTTAAAGACCTTCACCATCTGGCTTTAACCTGTTTTTCCTGCTTCATTGCAAACAACTCTCCTTCCTGTACTATTTAGGCTGGCCAAACTGGCCTTGCAGTTGTTCCTCATGTGGATCACTCCATCTCCTGGTCTCCTTATCTTTGCATTGGCCATCCCTCATACCTAGAAGGCACTCTCCTTATCTTCACCTCTTAGGATCTCTTGTTCAGTTGTGTCATACTCTAAGTGACCTTTTGTCCATGGGGTTTTCTTGGCAAAGATACTGCCATTTCCTTCTCCAGTGTGTCCGCATTTTACCAGGAACTGAAGCAAATAGAGGGTGACTTGCCCAGGGTCATACAGCTAATAAGTGTCTGAGGCCAGATTTGACCTCAGATCTTCCTGGGCCCTACCTCCAAGTCCTGTGTTCTATCCCCACCACCAAGCTGCCCCTTATAATCCACAGTTTCCTTCAAGGCTCAAGTCAAGTGCCTCTTTCTTTCTTATACCTTTTCTGGGTCCCCCTCCCCCCCAGCAAAGAGTATTTTTTCCCCAAATTATCCTGAGTCTATTTTGTATGTATCTCTATAGGCATATATTCTCTTTCTGCCTGCAGGGGAGGGGGGTCCCTTTCCCTCCCCAGTTAGACTATAAGTTCTTTCAGGTCAAGGACCATTTGACCTTTTTCTTTGTATCTTTAGTTCTTAGAGCAGTGCCTGGCACACAAAAGGTACATGAGTTGATTGGCAGATTGAATTGAGGAATGAGACTTTTGCCTGCACTTTGATATTGATGAATTTCTTTCTGGTTCTGTCATTTCTTTCTGAGGGACTTTAAGCCATTTCACTTCATCTCATAAAAACAAAACTGTGTGTAGCAGTGGTGGTTTATTGTAGTAAGCAGAGTTATTCAGACACCAATATTTGCCCTTCTCCCATCAACATTCCCTAGATGGTCTTCCCAATACTCTTTTTCTGCTCTGGGAAGTTTTAGCAAAAGAATCTATAACTCTCTGTCTGACTCTCTCCCCTGCCTTCCCACCCCTCTCTTAGTTATGAACCCCCATTCAGAGACAATGTTCTGGTTAAACAATTCAGTTTTAAATCTATCCTGCTTCTCCCAAGATGTTTTTCCCCTCAATTGCTTCCTTCCAAATGCAATTCCATTAAGTACACTTATACTAGCAACTGGTAAACACTGTCTATAAAGAGAAAGTAAATACTGAAAATGAGGAAAGGTAAACTGATTCTCCTAATGCACAAAGGAGAAGGTTTCCATAAGGAAGCCCAAAGGGAGAGAGGGAATATAGAATTGCTGCTTTGAGGTCTATAGTACAAGGGACTACATTTTATCTGTCCAGAGACTCCTTGCACCTGGTCAATGAACTGAGCCTTGCTCTTGGAGCCCTAAACTTCCTTCCTCATGGTGGCTGCCTCTGCCTGCTTTTCTGTTCTCCCAGTTCTTTGCATCTTCTTCCACCTTCCCCTACTCCAACTCTCTGGATCTTCTATGCCTCTCTGAACTGTGTTCTTTCTCAAGTGTGGTTCCTGCTGGGCCTTTATCATTCTATCGAATTGTTCCACCATCTTTTAAAAACTACCCGGGAGGGCATGGCCAATCATTGCTCAGCTGGTAAAAATGCTCTTTTTCTAATTCAATCAGTAGATTAATCTGGACTTCATAGAGGGTTCACATTTTTGTAAGGCTAAATTTTTATAGTGAGCTATGCCCCACAAAAGGGCAATGAGGTGGCACAGTGGACAGGGTGCCTGGCCTCAAGTAAGGAAGACTCATCTTTTGTGTTCAAATCTGACCTCAGACACTTACTAGCTATATGACCCTGGGCAAGTCACTTAACCCTGTTTGTCTCAGTTTCCTCATCTGTAAAATGAATTGGAGAAGGAAATGGCTAAATCACTTCAGTATCTTTGCCAAGAAAACCCCAAAATGGGGTCACAAAGGGTCAGACATGATTGAAAAGACTGAACAACAACATGCCCTATAAATATATAGCATCTCATTACTGACCACTTATTTTCTAGGCTTTTGGAGACCTTACTTGACAGTCGGTCAACAAGCATGTGCCAAGCAATGTGCTAAGCTCTGGAGTTACAAAGAAAAAACCCAGAGAGTCCTGGACCTCAGGGAGCCTATATTTTAATGAGGAAGACAAGATAGGGTGGTATGGTGCAAAGAAAAATCAATGCCTCTTGAGTCAGAAGACCTGGGTTTAAATACTACCCATGTAACCTTGGAAAAATCACCTAACCAACTTGGGTCTAAAGTTCCTCATTTATAAAAGGAGGAGAGGGGGTCAGACTCAATGGCTTCTGAAGAATCTCCTCCTATAGATCTATGATTCTATGATCCTCAGTACACTAAGAAGATGCATGTAGAGTTGATGACCTGGTTTGTGTACTAGTCTACAGACACATGAATTTTGGAAGTGTAACAGACAATACCATAAGCTAGGATGAAATCTCTTATTGAGGGAGAATTATGGAAAGAAAAGATTGTTTCAAGTCTATTTAGAGGGGAAGACTCTAGCAACTAGGAGAAGTGGGAAAGGCCTTCTTCTCAAAGCTAAGTCTTGAAGAAAGCAACTATTTCTTAAGATGTGGAAGTGAGGAAGGAGAACGTTCTAGACATGGCAGATAGCCATTTGCCTCTTGCAAAGGCAAAAAGGTGGGAGATGGCTCAACTGAGGATGAGTCTGTGGAAGACAGTAATGTGCTTTTACAAAGTCTTCAAAGGTAGGAAGGGGGACCAGATTACGAATATCTTAAATACCAAAGAAAAGAGTTCATGTTTTATCCTAAACATAATGGGAAGCCACTGGAGCATATTAAGTAGGGGGTATGAGATGATCATAGGAAAAACACTTTGGCAACTGTGTGGAGGATAATTGTAATGGGAGAGACTCAAAGCAAAGAGACCAATTAGAAGGCTTCTGCCATAGTCCATGCTGGCAGAGGTGATGAAGGGGAAGTGGAAAGCCAGGCATAATAACTTCATGACTCAGAGGTATCAAACATGAAACCCAAGGGCCACTTGTGGCCCACAACTCTCCTGAGTGCAACCTGAACCAAATTAAAGTGTAATTGGGGGCAGCTAGGGTAGCACAGTGGATAGAACACTGATCCTGGAGTCAGAAGGACTCGAGTTCAAATTTAGCCTTAGACACTAGCTGTGTGACCCTGGGCAAGTCATTTAACCCCAATTACCTAAAAAATGTAATTGGGAAATATTTAACAAAGTACATAAAGTACAATAACATAGATAATGTTATATAGTTTTCTAAGTCAATACTGGGGTGGGGTGGGGCAGATCCTTATATATGGTTTAGTGGCACCTGTTTCTATTTGAGTTTGACATCACTGCTGTGGGAAACCTCCATTACACAAAGAGGGGGTTGCTCCATGATTGCCAGAGAGAAAGTTGTTTTGAGAGACACAGCATAAATGAGCAAAAAACCCCTGATTACTCTGAGAAACAGTACTTACACCAGGTGATGGGTGGCTAAGAAATGGTGACTTTCAGAAAGTCAGATTAGTACCTTAGTTAATCATTGGGATTTTGCTCATCAGTTAAGTTAGAGGGGGTCAAAGGAATGTTTTAAACAAAAAAGACTTTGCCCTTTCCATTATATAGAAAGATAAAGAACATAGGTTAAGAGGACTCAATTTACGTTGTTGTTGTTTCGAACTCTTCATAATCCCATTTGGGATTTTCTTGGCGAAGATACTGGAATGGTTTGTTCTTTCTTCCTCCAGCTCATTTTACAGGTGAGAAAACTGAGGTAAAGAAGATTTAAAGTGACTTGTCCAGCATCACACAGCTACTGAGTGTCTGAGGCCAGATTTGAACTCTGGAAGATGACTTCCTGACTTGAGACAATCTACTGTGCCACCTGGCTGCCTGGTCAAGCTGGTTAGCAGAGATAATCAACTTGGTCCCAGGGCAGATTGCTTCTCTGCCTTTTTCTCATACTCATTTACATGGACCAGCAGGAGGAGAAGGGAATAAGAATTTATCTAGTACCTACTATGTAGTTCCTACTAAATAGTACCTACTGTGTGCCAGACACTGCTAAACAGTTACATGCTTTTTACAAATATCTCACTTGATCCTCACAACAATCCTGCCTGGTAGGTGCCATTATTATCCTATATTTAGAGGAAACTGAGGCAAAAACATTAAGTTCTGTTATGAATTTGTGTTCTTCTTCGATTGGGAAAAACTATAATAAATTCAATTGGACACTTTTAAGTGAGAGAGATTTTGAAAGTATAGTTCCATATAACTTATTTTCCATTTACAGGTCATTGTTAATATGGCTCCTAATTGTTTTTATATCATAGAGTAGTGACTTGGTATATGTAGATCTAGGGTAATTAGGTGGTGAAGAGGATAGAGAGCCAACCTGGTGTTAAGAGTCATCTGAATTCAAATTTGACCTCAGACACTTACTAGCTGTGTGATCCTGGGCAAGTCATTGAATTCTGTCACCTCAGTTTCCTTATCTATAAAATGAGCTGGAGAAGGAAATGGCAAGCTACTCTAGTATCTTTGCCAAGAAAATCCATAGTGGGGTCCTGAAGAGTTAGACATGACAAAAAAAAATGACTGAACAACAATATGTAGATCCATTGTTTGTTATTTTCATGTATTATTTATTCAGAAGACCATTTCTGATAGGAATCTTTGTAAGGTAATAAGAATTGGCGAGTTGGTTTTTTAAAAAATGTTAATGGAATGAATTAAAAATTTATTTGCCTATCACTTTAATGTCAATAGATTATACTCATTGGGTGCCATAGTCCCCAGCTAGCAGTTAACATTTCCATTTATAGTACTCTTAGCGCTTCTTGGTACTCTCCTGGTTCTGAGCTCCATCCCAGGCCCTCAACCTTCAATCATAGGAATTCAGTTCATGTTTAAAGATCTTGGTTCTATACTTTGTGCTTCCAAAACTTTTTATTCATTCTCCTTTAATCTCAGTAAGAAACAGTAGTGCCTAGGATTTTGGCTACTATTTTTTTTAAAGTCATCTTCCTAGGGGCTCCCTGTGGTTGGCATTTAGTAAGCACTTAATAAATGCTGATTGCTTAATTCAGAGCCTTCCTCCTTTCCCACTTTCTCATTTTTCCATAATCCTCCAGGCACCTGGTGACTGGATACTGTGCCTCACTCCAGCTCACTACCCAAATACTCCCACTGCAGTGACCTATCTCATATGTCCCCTGGCTCCTGTATATATATTCTTCCCTCCTTTGACCAGTCAGGATGAGACTAAGGTTTAAATTTTGCCTGCTCCCCCACTGCTCCTCTTTGATGTTATATTCTTTTTTTGCACATCCCATTTATGAGAAATAATTTTCCCTATTTTTCCTCTCCTATTCCCCTCTTCTAGTGCATTGTTTTTCACTACCCATTTGATTCATATTTTGAGATCCAGACATGACAGAATCACAACCAGGCCTTCTGTCTAATTAGACTCACCTTTTAATCCTTGGTGACAATTATGTTCTGAGGGGTTACATGCATCATGTCTCTTTATAAGAAAGTAAATAATTTGATCTCATTTAGTCCCTTATGATTTCTCACCTGAGTTCACCTTTTTATGCTTCTCTTGACTTCTGCATCAAGTGGTCAGATTTTCTACTTACTACTGATCAGGAATGCAAGGAAATATTCCATTTTGCTAAAGGTCCATTTTTTTCCCTATAGAATTTTACTCAGTTTGAGATTTTCAATTAGGTAAAATAAATGACCTCTATACCAGTTCTCTTAGGTTTTTTAAAAATGATGTTTAAAACTTTCCAAACTTTTTTTTTACATTTATCTCATTTCCTTCTCACGAAGTCTCATGTGATAAGTAGAGTGTTTATGTTTACAGATACTAGGCATATAATTCAGGGAGGTTACTGATAAAAAAAAAAGGCTTTCATATACATCAAAGTTTTTATAGCAGTACTGTTAGTGTTAGCAAAGAATTGAAAACAAGTAGATACCCACTGATTCCCTTTTGAACTATATAGTCTTACCTTTGATTTTCCCTGGTTCACTGCATCAGAGGTGTCAAACACTCCTGAGTAGGCCCAAACCAAATTAAAATGTACTTGAGATATATTTAACAGAATAACAATGGAGCACAAATAAAGTTGTTATGAGGTTTTCTAAGTCAATATGTAGCCCTTGGGGTTGCTTATATACAGTTTGGAGATCCCATTTCTATTTTAGTTTGACTCTACTCAATTATGTGATCATAGAATAATGCTAGCATAGGTTTAGAACTGGAAAGGATTATAAAAGTTATGATGGAGTCCAACCCTCCTCATTTTACAGATAAAGAAATTGAAATCTAGATAAAGTGACTTGCCCAGAGTTACAAAGCTACTACGTGTCCAAAAGGCAAAGATTTGAACCTAGAACTTTCTGAATCTGATTTCAATACTATATCCATTATGCAACTCTGCCTCCTGCATTATGCCAGTGAAGAAAAGCCTTTTCCCTAATGCTTTCTTTCCATAACGATTTCTCTGTTACTAAGTTTCTTAATTACCTTTCCGTATCTTCACTCACTGGCTTTCCAATAAACTGTATAACTGCAGACCTGTGTTCTGAAACATTACACCATAAAGAACAATTTGCACTTCTTTTCTTTGGGCTTTTATCTCATTTATATGTGCAAGATTGTTTATATAATTTTTAAACTTTACGTAATATAGTCATTGCTGGATTAGTTGTGGGCAAGCTGTAAATTATGACTGTACTACAAATCACAGTAATAATGTGTTCATTGGCCAGGGCCCAAACCACAGACAAAAAGCCTTACCATGCTCTGAAGGTCATGGCATTTGAATTTTCTCAGAACTTGAAAAGCAGGGAATTTTAAGGACAGAAATTCTGCTCGGAGAATCCACTGCCTCCTGTTTCTTGAGTAGAAACTGGCAGTATCATAGTCATGTCCTTAAATTTATCTGAGGACAGAAACAGGGAGAAGACTTGCAAGTGTCAGTGCAGAAGTCATCCCTTTAAATCACTGTTTTTCCACTTATGTTCATGGAACCCCAGGTTTGTGCAAAGGCGTCCAAGGGATTTTAGGGACTAAAGTTTTAATGCTGGACGAGAAACATTGAAGACCCATTTGCTTTTCATTTTGTGTCAGTCATATGTGCTGTGTACAATCAGCAGATTAAATGGTGATGGGTCAAAATTGAATAGTAGTATATTGCCAAAAAATTTTTCTTCTTATTCATCTAGAACCAATTCACTCAATAATGGAGATATACCTTATCACTCAACCATGGCAAAGTGTGTACAAAATTATTGATGTTCACTTATAATGTTCATTTACTTTTTTCTATGGATATTTTTGTACCAATGCCCATTGTGTACAATTAGACAAAAACCAGCGTGTTTGAAGAGATAAAGAAGTCAAAATGTTAAAAATTTAGATTCCAAGAAAAAGCCAGCCTCAGACCTTGACTCAATCTTGTGCCAAATCTGTCACAACTAGGAGATAACTTGAATGAATTCATAATGCTTCTTGATTGATTCATGATGCTTCTTTACAACATGGGTTGCTCTACCTAGGGCCCTTAGTCTAAGGTGATGCCACCCTGGGGGAATAGGACTAATCACAGATTGAGGTTAAGAGCATATGTTCCAGGTAGGAAGCTCATAGTTTCCCCTAGGTTTCTCTACTGTAGGCACAATTGTCCTAGGTCTCCAGAAGATGTAGAATCATGGGAGCAGAGCCAATTTCGTCATCATTGGCAGGAACATCCAGTAACTTGGCCGATAGGGAGGACTCTAGGCATAATACATCAAAAGTACAAAGTCAAAGTCAGGAGGTGGGTCAGAAGCTCCAGAATATCCAAGAAATTGGGTCCAGGAGAAGCAAAAAGTACAAGGTTACTCTGCTAGGATTCAGTATTGGAACCTTGGATAGCATCAAATGGAAGAAGATTGAAAAGGATGAAAAATGTGGGAGACAGCATGGTACAACAGAAAGGTTTCTTGATTTGGAGTCAGAGGACTTTGGGTGAAAAGCCCAGTTCCACTGTACACAGTTAGTGAAAGGCTCACCCTGTGTGACTTTGGATAAATCATTTAACTGCTATAGGCCTCAGTTTCCTCATCTGTAAAATAAGCTGGAGAAGGAAATGGCAAACCACTCTAGTACCTTTGTCAAGAAAACCCCAAATAGGTCACAGAGTCAAACATGATGGAAATGACAAAATAGCAACAACAAAAAATGAGGTATTGGGTTAGATGATTTTTAAGGGTTTTTTTTCTAACTCTCAATCTGTGATACTATGATGAAACAAATGTCTACACACCAATTTTAATAACAAATCTCTAATATAAAAGAAATACTAATTTAGTATTATAGTGATCTCCAATATCTAATTCCAAGTTATGGCTCTTGATCCTGATATAAAGTGTATCAAATTTTTAATAATAACTCCATTCTGACAAATGTTTAGGGGAGGCAACATATCATGGGGGAAGTTCTGATTCAGAGTCTGGAAACCTATGTTCCTTCCCTCCCCTCTCCACAATCCCCCCATCTGTATGACCTGGGATAAAGCACTTAACTTTTTTTTTTTAGTGAGGCAATTGGGGTTAAGTGACTTGCCCAGGGTCACACAGCTAGTAAGTGTCAAGTGTCTGAGGTTGAATTTGAATTCAGGTACTCCTGACTCCAGGGCTGGTGTTCTATTCATTGTGCCACCTAGCTGCCCCAGCACTCAACTTTTCTAGACTTCAGTTTCCTCATCTGTAAAATAATAGGGCTAAACTTGATTACCTCTGAAGTCCTTTCCAGCTTGAAATGTATAACCTATGAGCTGATAATGTTAAAAGGTGAATGATTACATCGGATACTGTTTCCAGTTCTATGTCACTTAAATCAATCATACCCTTTAAAAAACATGTCATAAACTAATTTTTATTGATACTTCGGGGGCGGGGGGAGGTGTGGTTTGTTATCTTCATTTCCCAACATGTCTCTCTCCTTCCCCCCAAACCATTTTTCCCCTAACAGAATAAAAATGAAAGAGAATGTAATGCCCTTTAGAAGTAGTTCTATGGCAGAACAAGTCTTCCAGACCTAGCACATAGACTCCTGAGGCTTAAAGTCTAGTGGCTTATAGAGAAGTTTCTTGTCAGCCTAGGGGAAAAAAAAAGAAGTATTGTGCAATTTGTACTGAATTGTGTGGGATTATGCAACGCTGTGGGAAGCCTGAGTAGGAGAGAGTGCAGTGAGACACTGCAGGGGGAACTTAATTGTGCATCTTCCTTCCCCAACACCTGAAGAGTTGATGGGAGGATAACAATGATGATTGGAAAGATAGGGATTGCTTATGGTCCTAGAGGCTTGTCCTGTATCATCTGAGCTCAGACCATGAAGAAACACTTCTAAAGAGGATGAACTTGGCTAGTTCTCACCTTTCTACTCTCATCCCCTCTCCCTTTCTGTCTAAAAGGGAAGAGATTTAAATCCAAAGATTCCTATTTCTTTTTTTACTTTCTCTTTGCCATTTCAATGACATTTCTAAAAGCCTGGTTTCACTAGAGGAAATAAGAGAGCAACGTTAATTGTCCTCCATTTATATCTTTAAATTGTAGTCAGAGAATGAAGCTGGGTATACTTTGGGAGTTCAGAGTTAAATGGCTTTTCTGCTCCCTGGGCATGGTCTCTAAAGTTTTGGTTCAAAATGATAAAAAGAAGGCCGAGGGAGGCTAAGTAACTTGCCTGATATACTGAGGCTAGTAAGTGGTAGAAGCAGAATTAAAATCTAGGTATTTCAACTTGCAGTTTGCCCATGAATGTTACTGCCTCCCAACATTTTGTGTACTATGGTTGTCTTATATGGAGGTTAGACAGGCATGATTGAGGTTAAAGCATGATTAGGTTTATGCTGTTAGGGAACAAAGGCCTTGCTTTGGTCCTGTCTATTTGCTTTGTAAGATATTCTCTGCAGATAGACACAACATTCATTGATTATGATGATGATCATTCATTCAATGATAATGATGGGGATGATGCTGCTGCTGCTGACAATAGGAAGGGAGAAGTAACAAATTTAGGGTCAAATTCATCAGGTTAGACAAATAGAATATGATAATAGGATCATGAATTTAGACATTAAATAGACCTCAGAGGTCATCTAAGTCCAATTGCCTCATTTTACAGACGGGGAAGTCAAGGCCCAGAAAACATGCCCAAAGTCACGCTGGTAAGTAACAAATCCTGGAATCAAACCAGATTTTCCAACTTTTTCCACTGTATGATGCTAATTCCCTTGATGTTAGCCATAGTCACCACTTGAAATGAAAGAAGAAAAGTTATACTCAAGAAGAGTTTGCAAAAACTCAGAAAAAGGCAAGTGCATTCTTGAGATTGTCTTTTGAACAAAAATACTCTATGGAATAACCTCCTAAATGTTTTCCTTCATTGATTTGGGATAGTGGGACCACAGTACTTGAGCCAAAATGAAAGTTAGAATCTGTCTAGTCCAATTGTCTCATTTTACAGGTGAGGAAATTGAGTACTAAGGAAGGTATATGACTTGTCCAAGGTCACAAAGGATGTTTAAGGGCCATGGGTGGGATTTGAAACCAGGTCCTCTGAATCCCAGAATCACTACTATCTTATCTGGTACAATCAAGAAACAATTTTTCTTTATCTCAGCTATTAATGTGCCCGGACATAGGCAGTCACAGCTCTAGGAAATGTTGGCATACAATATCTAGAGTCTGACATGTAGGTTAAATTTTGAAATTCTCTCTGCTTGTGTTATTTAGTTGTTTTGGATTGTCTTGACAAAGATACTGGAGTGATTTGCCATTTCATTTTCCAGTTCATTTTATAGATGAGAAACTGAGGCAAATAGGGTTAAATGACTTGCCCAGGGTCACATAGCTAGGAAGTTTCTGAGGCTGGATTTTAACTCAGGAAGATGAGTCATCCTGATTCTAAGCCCAGTGCTCTATTCACTGCACCACCTAGCTTGTGTTACTCTTTAGCTATTGCCGAAACTAACTTCTGATCCAGATGCTCATTTTCAAGACAAACTCCACTAAAGAGCAGAGACTGCTGAATTTTGATGGACTGATATCAGCCCCACCCTCTTACTTTGCATCATAAAATCAAAACTCTAGGACAGCAGATGCTGTTCTCACATTTGTATCTCTCTCTTCCCCAAATATGTACCTTCTTTTCCTTGGTTCCCAAGTTATACAGGTTTTGCAGTCATCAGACTTAACAATTCAAATCAACAAACATTTATTTAACCTTTACTATGTACTAGGTGCTATTTTAGGTAGTAGGGATACAAAGATCCAAATGAAAAAATTCTTGCCCTTAAAGAGATTACTGTTGATTAGGGAAGATATGATATATCTACAATGAGAAGGTAATTGGAGGAGAGGGTGCACTAAGAGCTAGAGAATTGAGGAAGGTGGAACAGAAAAGATGTCCTTTGTAATGAGGTTTTAAGGAAGTGAGGACTCTGAGAAGTTGAGGTAAGGATGCATTCCAAGCATGGCAGCTGCTGACTTATGCAAATGCATCGAAGGAATTCTTTGCTAAAGCAGCCACGTGGCACAGTGGCTCAGTTGCTGGACTTGAAGTCTGGAAGACTATTCAAATCAGGTGAAATCTGGCCTCAGACACTTACTAGCTGTGTGACTCCAGGCAAGTCACTTAACCCTATTTGCCTCAGTTTCTCATCTGTAAAATGATCTGGAAAAGGAAAAGGCAAACCGCTCCAGTATCTTTGTCAAGAAAACCTCAAATGGAGTCATGAAGAGTCAAACACAACTGAAATGAATGAACAACAACAAATTCCTTGCTGTAAGCTATAGCTCTCTGGGAGTGGGGAGGAAGTAAGGACCAAGAGAAAATCTAGGTGATGACAAAACAAAAGGCATCAATAAAAATATATAAAAATACTTTGGAGGTGGGGAGAGAAATGGAATTGGAGGAATGTCCAGTGGTCCCTTTTGACTGGAACAGAGACTCTGCAGAGTCTGAGAATGAGGCTAGCAAGGTAGCTCGGAGCCAGATTATGGAGGGCTTTGAGTGCCAGGTTGAGCAACTCATATTTTACTCTGCAGGAACAAGGAAATCATTAAAGGCTTTCTAGTAGAGAATAAAATGGTGAAACCTGTGCCTGAGGAGGAGAATTTTGGCAGCTGTGGGAAGGGTTATAGAATTGTAGATCAGAGGTCCTTAGAGATCATCAAGTTCAGTCCCCCTGTTTGACAGATGAGAAAAGTGAAACTCAGAAAAATCAGTGTTTGAAACAGGATTTGAATCTAAGACTTCTTGACTGTAAGTCTACAAATTTCTATCCACCATGCTTTGTTATTTCTCACTTGAGATGAGATAAAATGGATTGAGAAGGGAGAAACTAGAAGTAGGTAATAATAACAATAATAATAAGTATTATTCTGGCTAACATTTAAATAGACTTTAAGGTTCACAAAGTGCTTTAATGTATATTGTCTCCTTAGACCAGTTACAGTAGTCTAGGTGAGAGAGGAGAGGGGTTTGAATTATGGTAGTAGCCCCATGAGTGTGTTAGTAGAATGGTTTGGCAAACAATTGGTGATTCGTGGTTAATTCATTCACCAGAATGATGTCTTTATAGGCAGGGAAGGGATGACATTTAAAAGAAGGCTTGACCCAGAATATTCCCTGCCAATCTGAGAGCTACTCCATTATTATCACTGCTATTTATTGCTGGCTTGAATTCCTGTGACTCTCAGTTTGGCCCAAGAACTCCCCTGTTGCTTCCTCCACTCACTGTCATTCCTGGGGCCATGTGGTTCCCTGGGGACAGAATAAGGGAGCAGGTGGATGTGCAGACCTCCCTCTGGGCAATCTGAGTTTGTGAAGGCTCTCTCTTCCTTCTCCCCCTCTGCTCTCACCTCTTGTTCTCCATCTCTAGTTTCCAGTCTTCTTTTAAAGGTCAAGTCCCCACTAATGCACTGTTGGTGGAGATGTGAACTGATCCAACCATTCATTCTGGAGAGCAATTTGGAACTATGCCCACAGGGCTATAAAGCTGTACATGCCCTTTGATCCAGCAATACTACTGCTAGGTCTATATCCCAAAGAGACATAAGCATAAAAGGGAAAAGGATCTGTTTTCACAAAAATATTTACAGCATATATGTGTGTGTGTGTATATACACACACACACATATATGTATATACATACACATATATGTATACACACACACACACATATTATATACAGAGAGAGAGGGCTTATGTTATATTTTTGTAGTGGCTAAGAATTGGAAATCGAAGGGATACCCATCAATTGGGGAATGGTTGAACAAGCTGTGATATAGGAATATTATTGTGTTATAAGAAATGACAAGTGGGATGATTTCAGAAAAATTTGGAAAGACTTATATGAACTCATACAAATTGAAATGAGCAGAACCAGGAGAACATTGTATGCAGTAACAACAACATTGTATGATGAAGAACTGTGAATGACAGCAGTTCTCAGCAATACAATGATTCAAGACAGGCCCAAAGGACTCATGATGAAGCATACTATCCACCTCCAGAGAAAGAACTGATATTGTTTGAATATAGACTGAAACATGCTATTTTCACTCTTTCATTAATTCTTTTTTTCTTTTGAGTCTTCCTGTACAAAAAGAATACTATAGAAATGTTTTACATGATTGCACATGTATAACCAATATTTCATTGCTTATCATCTCAGGAAGGAGGAAGGGGGAAGGGGAGGGACAGAGGGAAGGATAGAATTTGGAACTCAAAATTAAAAAAAAACAAATGTTAAAAAATTGTTTTAACATGTAATTGGGGGAAAATATTATATATTTTAAAAATAATCATTAAGGTCAAGTCCCAAGAGTAAGAATCAGCTATGAATCACCATCTGTCATTCTTTATCATGAATACTGTATGAAATATGGCACCCCAGGGCAAGATCAGTTCACACCTTATCAAAGACTGTCACCTTATCTAACACAGTCAGAACAAAGTTCTCTTCAGTTCGGGCAGGGAGGACTTTATACCTTAAATTCATAGAATTACAGCTTTGTACCTGGAAAAGACTTCAGAGTTTAGTCAAACTGTGTCAGTTGAATAATAAAGAATCTGAGTCCCAGAGAAGTTTAGTGACTCCCCCAAGGTCACAGAGTCAGTTTATCTCAGAACTTGAATTCAAACTCGGGTCCTCTGACCCTAAATTCAGTAAGAATAGACTAATTGAATAAATTCAATGCTGTGGCAGCTAAGTGGTCACAGTGAATAGGCCTAACTGGGCCTGGAGTCATGAAGACCTGAGTTCAAATCTGCCCTCAGGCATTTCATAGCATTCATTTCAGGCATTTCATTGCCTGGGCAAGTCACTTAATCTCTATTTAACTTAGTTTCCTCAACTGTAAAATGGGGATCATAATAGCACTTACCTCCCAGAGGGGTGAGGATCAAATGAAATAATATTTGTAAAATGTTTAAAATGGGGGCAGCCAGGTAGCACAGCGAGTAAGAGCACCAGCTCCAGTGTTGAGAAGACCTGGAGATCGAATCCCTGGCTCAGACACTTAGCACCCACCCAGAAACACCTGGCCGTGTAACCTTGAGCAAGTTACTTAACCCCAATTGCTTAAAAAAAAAAAGTTTAAAATGTTGCCTGACCCTTAGTAGATGCTTAATAAATGTTCCTTTCTTTCTATTTCTTTCTTTCCTTCTTTCTTTCTTCCTTCCTTCCTTCCTTCCATCTAGGTTAGTCATGTCTCACAGGACCCAAGTGGCAAGCACCAATTGGGAAAGGAAGGATAGACAAAAATGGGTGCTGCCATAATTTGGTATAGATTTTTACTTTTGTTCTAACAACTGTCTGACTGTACACAGACAGTTGAGTCAGAAATTATTCCATCATTAACCAGTCATTTCCTTTCTTTTAAGATGAGCAATGTTGTTTTCTACAATGTTTTATTTATATGTCTATTGAATTTCCTATTTTAGGGGATGCAATTTTTTTTTCAGCTATCATAGTTACTGAATTCTGCATGGTTAGCAGGTAAATTTACTTATAATTAGTCAATCTTTCCTATATTTGCCTCTCAAATGTTTTAGAAAAAATACAGTCAATGTAAGTGTATCTTCTTCCAAGATCTTCCAAGCCCCCGAGGCCATTTCAACCATCAAAGGCATGTGCTGACAAGTAAGAGCCAGGTGCCCCACATAATGATTACATTTTTGTCTAATTTCTCACTTACCCCAATACTCTGTCCATCAATTAACAACATTTATCAGTAACTTGTGGTCTACAGATAATCGACAAGAAGATACAACAAGGAAATGGATATCCTTGCCTGCCTCTGGGACCTTTTGATCTAGTTAGGGACATAGTATTCATAAGTTAACTTCCTGACCATAGTCCCCAACCATTATTGATTTCTTTTTACTTTTGTATCAGGGAATGTCAGTGGGGGTGCTAGGGGCTAAACCAGGACTGGGGAACTGTGGCCTCAAGGCCACATGTGATCTTCTAGGTCCTCAAGTGAGGTCCTTTGACTGAATCCAAACTTCACAAATAAAAGGATTTGTTCTGTAAAATTTGGATGCAATCAAAAGGCTGCACCCAAGGACCTAGAAAGTCACATGTGGCCTCGAGGGTGCAGGTTCCCCACCGCTGGGCTAGACATATCATACCATAGCCCCTTTAGACTAACAGGTGAATTATGACTGCCACCATAATGCATCCCATCTCATCATTCAGCTTATTGCTTGAAAACTCATTTCAGGGGCAGCTAGGTGGTGCAGTGAAGTCAGGAGTCAGGAGTACCAGAGTTCAAATATGGCCTCAGACACTTAACACTTACTAGTTGTGTGACCTTGGGCAAGTCACTTAACCCCAATTGCTCAGCCTTCCCTCCTCAAAAAAAAAAAGCAAACAAAACAACAACAAAAAAAGAACCACCTTGTTTCAACAATGACCTTGTAAATAGTTAATTAGTTAGGTAGTAAATAGATAGTTTATTATCTAGCTTGTCTGTGGTTTTGACCCAGACTTCTTCAGTTCTGATTTTCTCTTTTTATTTCATTCCCTTCAATTAAGTCTTCACTTCTGAATATGCTACTTCCACCTGCTCTTAGTTCCTACTGGTAACTTCTTCCTGTATTCTGATAAGTTGGTTCCCCTAGAGACCACAGCTTATCAGTGTGGTCAGTTGTTGGCACTGTTGGTTTTGAACTAGCAGTTCTTTGTAACTCAAGTTTCTAATCTTGGCTAGGTGGCTGATGGATTAACCCTTTACCTCCTGTCATGATTCACCTGGCTTCTGTCAAGTGGATGGCATCTTTTTTTTTAATGTATATTTGTGTGTTTAAGGCTAATCACCTAATATTTCTCCACTTAATGGAAGAAAATATAGAACCACGAGTAAAGAATATTTTCTCTATTAATGATATTCTTATTCTAGCACCATTTCTCATTTTTGAAATGATGACCTCCACTCACCCACCCCCACAGCATCCCACCCAAGGAAGACCATTAAAGCATTTTTTTTAATGCACAAAAGAGAACAGCAGAAGGAAGTTCAAAAAGAAGCACAGACAAGTTGCACAGTTCTGAAATTCATCTGTAGATTTTATTGTATACTTTAAAAAAAAGCAAGTGATATGAAAAGAAGATTTGTGGTTTCAAATAGAATTATCTTTTGTGTTCTGCTTTGTGTATGGAAATGGTGTGTGGTTTTGGTTTTGTGTATGTGTGTGTGTGTGTGTGTGTGTGTGTGTATGCTTAAGTTCAGAATGAAAAAATTAAGTAAAAAAGGATTAAAAAAACACAATAAAACCAGAGGATTGGGGAATGTTTGAGAAGTAGAAATAATTCTTCACAATACTGCAGCTGACTGTTCCTGAAAGCATAGTAAATTCCAATAATGTTTTGGTCTATGTGTAGACTTTAGTCACCTACTACTGACACCAAGAAAAGTGATAATGAGACATGGAGAGAGACATCATGTGCCACCACAGAGGAAATGATTTTCTCAAATTTGGGAATAGAAACAGAGCGATGGAAAAAGTCTCAAGTCTCTAAAAGTTTCAAGAACAAGAATGAACATAATCATAAAGTAACTTAAACCCAAATACAAACTTGGCTTCTCCATGTAATGGCAAGTGATTTTTATTATATGGGATTGACCTTCCATATATGTTGTCTTACCTATTAAAATGTAGCTTAGAGACTCCCTTTACTTTTCTATGTTTTCCATGGGTCACCCCACCACCTATCACAATATTTTGCACACAGTAAGCACTTAATAAATGCTTCATTCATTCATTCATGGTTTGGCAATGTTCTGAATCAATTCTTTGAAGAAACAGAAGGGTTTCTGCCCTCCAAATGATAAGCTATTGCTTTATTTGGTCTCACACTTTGAGTTAAAGCAAAGATCGAGGCTCAAGGATTTACAGAAAATTGGTTCTCAGTAAGCTAGTATAAATATGAGCTTTATTACTGTGTGGAGCGGCAAGCAGGTAAACCCAAAAAGCACATACACACACACAAAACATACATACACACGTACATCAGGGATTACAGGAGCACACACAAGATGTAATATACATGTGTATATATACACATCTATGCATATGTATACATTTGCACATATGTCTATCTCTATTTATCTACATTGATAACGATCTCTATCCATATCTATCAACAAGAGAGATTCAGTCACACACAAGGCCAGTGTCATTCATGTGAGGGAGATGTGCGCTGTGACAGAAGTATTGGTGGGAGTGCAGGCTCATAGTGGAGTCTAAGCGAGGAAGGGTTATACCTTAAAGGCAGGCTTGGTTGAGGATAGGCAATCTATGCCAGATATGGGAGGAGGTGTTTCTAATCTGATTTGTTAGACTACCCATAACTTCCCAGGCACCCTTCTCCTAAAACAGACATGTGGAAGTAAACTCAGCTGCCCAAGATTCAGTTTAATTGCAATAGATAAAATCTGATTGGCTAGCTTTTATCCTTGTTGGCACCATCATAGTATAGGCTATGAGGTAGGTCAACAATCAGGTCACAAAGTCTACACCTGTGCACACACCATGAAGTTCATATTATGGAAGGACTTTTATGGCAAAACACCCAGTACCATGGGTGTTTTCAGCCTCTGTGCCAGGTTGTTTCTTTATTTGAATCAAAAATACGTTTTAAACACTCTCCCTACCTAGTACCCACCTCCCCATCCTATGACACACACACCTTGCCTTCAAAAAAATTAAACAAATTAACTATGACTGGACTGACATTGCATGACAACTATATACACCTTTCATTGCTTTTACTTTCCCTGGTCAGGCTACATCCAATGAATTTTTTTTGGAGGGAAATTGGGATTAAGTGATTTGCCCAAGGTCACAGGCTAGTTTTTTTCCAATGAATTTTTAAGACCTTAAAAAGCTTTTACTTAATACTGACATTCTCAAGCTAGCATGTTGTATATCTGCTACCTTTCACAGCCAAGTACCTAGAAAGGATTGCTTATACCCATTTCCTTCATTTCTGCAAACTCATACCCATTTCTCAATTTCTAGTAATCCAAGTTTTGACCTGACAGCTCCTCTCAAACTGCTCTTTCAAGATTGCTGAAGATCTCTGTAACCGCTGAATCTAGTAACATTTTCTCAGTCTTCTTTCGGCTACCCTTTTTTTTTCTGAACAGTCTCTCTTCACTTGGCTTCAGTGATACTGTTCTCTCAGTTCTATCAGTCTAACTGTTCCTTCTCTGTTTCTTTTGCTAGATCATGATTGTTCTCCAGTCACTCACTATAGATGTCCCCCAAAGTTCTGTTCTAGATGTTCTTCTCAGGGTGGCTAGGTGGCGCAGTGAATAGATCACCGGCTCTGGAGTCAGGAGGACCTGAGTTCAAATACGGCTTCAGACACTTAACATAAACACTAGCTGTGTGACCTTGGGTAAGTCACTTAACCCCAATTGCCCCACCTTCCACCCTCCAAAAAAAAAGTATATATCATACTAGATGTTCTTCTCTCTCTACACTCTCTTGCTTGGTTATTTCGCCAACTCCCATGGGTTCCATGATCATTTCTATGCAAGTGATTCCCAAATGTGTTTATCCTATCTTAATCTTTCTCTTGTATTGAATACCTTCTGGACATTATCATCACCTGGATGTCCCATAGGCGTCTCACAGTCAAAGTGCCCAAAACAGAACTTATAATATTTCCCCTCTAATACAGCCTCCCTCCAAACTTCCCCATTTAGGTTTATTTCATCTTCCTTCCAGTCAACCAGCTTCACAGCCTCAGAGTAATCATTGCCTCTTTTCTCTCATTCATACTTCATATTGAATCAGCTGCCAAGATTTTTTAGTCTATCTCTACATCTCTCACATCCATCTCCTCCTTGCCATTCACACAGCTTCCACCCTAGTTTCTATCTCAATAACATCTCCTAGACTATGCTTTCGGTCAATCATTCCTTACCTTTCACCAAGACAATGTTAATAGTCTCTCAATTGGAATCTCCCTGCCTCCATTTTCTCCCCTCTTCAATCCTTCCTCCACACAGCTTGTCAGATTGATATTAATAAAGCATAGGTCTTACCATGTCACTACTCAGCTCTAAAATCCTATGAGCTTCTCTCTTGCCTTTAGAATAAAATTCAAACCCTTCTCTTTGTCATTTAAAGGCCTTCATGGTCTGGTTCTAATCTTTCTTTTCAGATTGATTTGACATTACTTGTTGTCATACACTCTGTGTTCCAGGCAAACTGGCCTATTGACTATTTTCTCTACATGACAGAGCAGTTTGATGTAGCAGGTGGGGGAGGGAACAAGATAGCTCCTTTTAACTAACCTTATTTCACTCCAAAACAATTAACAATTACACAAAAGTTACTCTATAAAGTCGAATTAAATTCAGTAGAGGACATGATACTTGACCTGAGCCTCAACAAGAATTTAGAGAGTCTAAGAGGCAGAGATGAAGAGGGAGAACTTTCCAGGCAAGGACAGCTTGTATAAAGGGACAGAGATTCTGACAGAGTTGGAATGTTCATACCATATTTAATCTTCTATTTTTCCTCCTTGTGGTTTCTCTCTCCCTCCTCAATTTTGAGAAGCAACTGAAGAGTAATTTTTCCTTTCTTCTACCCAAAGAGGCAGTTTTATGTTGAATGATTTTTGCCCTTGCCATGGCAGACATTTTAATATTTTAATTGATCTGTGATCTCATTAATATGGTTGCTTTTTCAACTAGGGCTAATTGCAGCTAATCTGTGCCTACTCATTCTGTGTAATTCTGGTTCATAGCCATATATGCATGCATACATATATACATATGTGTGTGTATATATATATCTATGCACATTTTCTATGAAAAGATACTTTGATGCAGTGGAGACCTTCCTTTAGGTCTTACTATTTCATGCATTGATTTACCTACATCGTTCCATCTGTTATCCCTCACTCCCATTCTGCCTCCTTTTCTGACCATAAACGTACTCATTGGTGCATTTTATTCTACTTCTATTGGACAACTCATCATCTAAGACACTGTGAGTTTTTGGGTGTTTTTTTAAATAATATTTTATTTTTCCACATGTAAAGACAATTTTTTTTTAAAGCAATCGGGGTTAAGTAACTTGCTCAAGGTTACACAGCCAGTTATTTCTGGGTGTGGTGCTAAGTATCTGAGCCCATATTAAAGACAATTTTTAACATTCATTAAAAAAAATTCTGAAATTCCAACTTTTCTTTCTCTCTCCCTCACCACTCTCTCCCTGAAATGGTAAGCAATTTGGTATAAGTTATGCATGTTCAGTATTGCAAAACATATTATTGAGTAGTCTTTTGCAACATCAAGTAACTTGTTACTGAAAATGCTATAAGATTTCACTAGGGAAATTCAGTTCAATATCTTTTTATTTATTGTCTGCCTAAGATATGTATGTATTTTGTACACATATGTACACATTAAGATATATTTTATTTATCATATATATGTATTAAAATATATACATAAAGATAGAGAAAGGTTTGTCCATCTCTCAATCCATCTATACTTACTTATGGACAAATTCTATGATTTATCCATTTTATTACATGCTATAATCTGAGAAATACATGTTTTTCATCCACTTTGGATGGGTTGGCCAACATCTTTTTCTGAAAAACAAATGTATTGATGCCTTTTGTTTTTCCATCACAGTCATTCTTAGATGATGCCTCCTGAACCTTTTCCCTTTTTGGCAATGTGTCCTCTCTTCCTCATAACAAAAAATAGGCAAAACTGCCCCACAGAATGACAGTATATGACAATATGCAAAATTTTGTACCTAAAACCCTTCACTTCTGTAATTCGATGCTTCTATAATTCTCATCTGGGTTAAAGATTGATTATAATTACTGAGCATTCAACTTTGTTTTCATTCAGTAAACATTTATTAAGTCCCCACTATGTGCACTGTTTTAATCCTCTTTTGTTTATTACAGTCATGTATAATATTTTATTTCTGCTTATTCCACTTTGTAACACTCCATTTAAATCTTCCTATGTCTCTATGAATTCCTCAAATTTGCAATTTCTTATGATCCAATAATCCTACATTACATTAATAGACCACATTTTTTTTTCAGACGTTCTCCCACTGATGGTCACCCACCTTTCCATTTTTTTTTTTTGCTACTGTAAAAGTTCTTCTATGAATACTTTGATCTATATGAAGCCCATATTGTTTGATTGAGATACATAAAAAGTATGGCTGACAAAGATATATCAAAAAATAAATTAAGGGACTCAAAGATGCTCCCCATCTTTTGTGTCTCCCCATCTCCCTCTCTTTAAATACATCTCCCTCCTATCTTCCTTGAGCTAATGGTACCCGGCTCTTGAGTGTAGGTTCTTTAGTCCCTTAGAAATCTTTAATCTTAGGCTACAGTAGGTGCCTGTTAGGTACCAAATGTTGATGGCCCTAGCAAAGGAAGTGCTAAATGTTAAACACCAACTTGAAATCATTTGCAAACCACAAATTCTTAACCATTTCCAGTAAAACTGGTAAAAGAAAGGAGGCCCATTGAAAGCTCCAGATCTTAGTTAATTCTGCTGATTGATGTGTAACTACGTAAATCATTGTCCTTTAGTAAATGGTGTGTCTGTAAAGATTCATGAATCTCTAAAGATTCATGAAGTTCTTAAGAGTATATACCAGGTGCTCCAGTTCTCAGTCCCTTTGTGATAATAACAACAAAATCTCACTTTATATATAGTGTTTTAAGATTTGCAAAACATTTTATATAAAATAGCAGGGGAAAAGGGGGGAAAGAATGAAAATATCATAACAGTCCAAATACCAGTTATATCCTCAACATAAGATCTCTTTGAAAGGAAAAATAAAAAGCCAAACAAGCATATATTCACTGAAAAATAAGCAAGGACATGTGATTTTTGTGGCTGTGGGAAACTCCCTCAAAAGAATGCAGATCATCAACCATCTATAATTTTCAGTCTTCAGAAAGTTGCCTCAGGCTCAGAATGGCTAATTGACTTATTCAAGATTATGCAGCTAGTAAATAGCAGAGGCAGAGTTTTATCTTAAGTCTGTCTAACTTTATGCTCTGTGCCATGCTACCTTATAAAACTAAAAAATAATTCTACAAAATTATTGTATGAAAACGTGCCATCAGAGGAAGTTTTATTTTTAAGATTTCATTGAAAATAAGTATTTCTTAAAACTAATTTTTACTAATTGCTGCTTTATGACATCAGATAGAAAAGGTGACTAAAACAAATGAAGCTAATATAATAATTATAGGTGCATATACATTTTACATAATCCAGATGTGTGGAGAAAGAACAGTCTATATTTCATCCAATATCAGTCAATACAAAGTACATTCTCATACAATTTGCCTGCGTTTCATGTTATGGGCCATACATTTTCATTAGTTTGTCCTTTTTTTGTGTGGCCAAACTTGTAATGGCAATGACTTGTGTCTTCTGATTCCTTTGATAATCCCTCCATCACCTAAAGCAGTTTTCTGCAAAATTTCCACAAAGTTTTAGGGGGAAAGTGAGTGAAATTTGAGTAAGAGGATCACAGTTTTAAAGTTCTCCCTGAACTATTCTGAAGAAAATCTTACTATCTTCTGTGCAGTAAACCTCTATCTTAGATTGCTACATTAAAATGCTATTTGGTATTTGAGAGCATGGCATAAATTACAATAAATCTGATACATCTATCCAGTTGATATGGTCTATGAAATGTCAAAATGTGATTTGTCTACTAATTAGAAAGGAAATCTTTTTGTTTGTTTTATTGATGCCTTAAAAAAAAAAAACTTTTCACTTCCTAATGTGCCCCACCCAGCTCTCATAATGCCCTTACTCAAAAGAGAGAAAAGCAGTTAAGCAATACCTGCCCAATTCAAAAACCATGCCTAACAGTTTACATAATATCCTGTACCTATGGTACCTCTTTTCTAAGAGGAGAGAAATATGTTTTATCATTATTCTCTGGGACCAAGATTTGGTCACATATTAAACCTAAAGTTTAAATGCCTTTTAGTGTTATTCTTTTTATTATTAATTCAACAAAAACGAGATGATTTACACATGAAAAGAAAAACATGAAAAGGAGCTTGCATATGAAATTGTGAAAATATTATGTACAGTTGTTTTAAAATACATATTAAATTTAACATGGTAAAATTAACACTGCTTTGCTTGACTATGTCACTTCTGAAATTCCTTCTGTTCTCTTCTAGGAATTTTATAAACATTTCTCTCCCCCCCCCCCCATTTCTCTCACTGCCTCCTACTCTCCTCAACAGTTCTCTCTCCACCCCTTCTCTCCCTAGCCCTGCCCAAGTCATCCCTTATAAAAAATTGTCAAGTGAATTAATTTATACATTTTTCATATCTAAATCCATGTGTGTTCATAAATGTGTGTGTATTTCTAATCCTATATTCACAAGAGGTGGAAAGCATGTTTTCCCATTTTTATAAGTCATTACTGGTCGTTATTTTAATGAATGAATAAATGAAGTGCTTACTATGTGCTAAACTCTGGAGATACAAACACAGAAGCAAAGACAGTCCCTTTGCTCAAGATGCTTATATTCTTTTTTTTTTTTTTAAAGCAATCGGGGTTAAGTAACTTGCTCAAGGTTACACGGCCAGTTATTTCTGGGTGTGGTGCTAAGTATCTTATCCCGGATTTGATCCCCAGGTCATCCTGACACTGGAGCTGGTGCTCTTACTCGCTGAGCCACCTGGCTGCCCCAAGATGCTTATATTCTAATGGGAACATGGGGAAAGAAGACAACACACAAGGGTGACTAGTAGCAAGGAAGGAGCACTTTAATCTGGAAACAATGTAGGAGAGCTGGGATTGGAGTCGTAGAGGATTAATAAATCCCCACCTAAGAACACAGAAAGAGTTGATTTTGATCATACTTCTTAGAACTAGAATAAGTAAAAAGGAAAGATGTTGAAAGGGGGCAAGGAGATTGTCAAAAAGATGGCCAGAAAGCCGAGAGTGAAGTGAAGCCAGCCCTGAAATAGTATTCCAGGAGAGGCATTTACCAATCAGCTTGGCCAGGACTCAGAATGAAGTATCTCCAGTGTGGCAAGGTTGCTTTCAAGGAAATGGCATTGGCTAAAGTTCTTAAGTCCTTCAAAATTATTTTCTTTTGCATGTTTTAGTCATTGTTTAAATTGTTCTCCTGGTTCAACCACTTCACTCTGCATTATTGCACAGTCTTCCTATGTTGGTTGCCCTTTCTCATTTCTTATATTAAGGTTCCACTCCATTCACATGCCATAATTTGTTTAGCTATTCCTTGATGGACGAGCATCCACTTTATGTTTGCTTCATTACTACACCAAAAAGTGCTACTATATACATATATGGGTCCTTTTTCTCTTTCATTCATCTCTTTGGAATATATCTACTTAGGAATATAATAGATAGGAATAGTATCACAGTGTCAAAGGGTATGCATAGTTGAGTGACTTTCTGAGTATAGGTCCAAATTGCTTCCCAGAATGATAGCTCCACCAACAGTGCATTAATGTATCTGTGTTCTCATTGCTCCTCAGCAATTGTCATTTTCCTTTTCGATTATCTTCATCAATCTTATGTGTATGAGTTGGAAATTATGTGAATTTTCATTTCTTTTATTATTAATGACTTGGAGTGTTTTTTCTTTTTCTTTTTTTTTTTTTAAAGCAATTGGGGTTAAGTAACTTGCCCAAGGCTACATGGCCAGTTATTTTGTGTGGGTGTTAAGTATCTGAGGCCAAACCAATCCGGTCCTCCGGATACTCGGGCTGGTGCTCTTACTCTCTGAGCCACCTAGCCGCCCCAACCCTTGTTCTTATATGTTCATATTATTTCCCTATATATCTTGCATACCAGACCCTTATAAGAGAAATCTATCCCAAAGTTTTTTTTATGGTTTACTTTTCCCCTTTTAATTCTAACTACATTGATTTTGCCTGTGCAAAATAGTATTGTTTTTACATACACTACTTATATTTCTTCAACCTGAGAGGCAGGCTTAAATTAGGAGATTGGCCTAGGAGTCAAGGAGACTGAAGTTCATGTTCAACCTCAGACACAAAAACTCATAACCTCTCAGTGCCCCCAGGCAACTCTCACAAAGATAATATAAATTCAGGCCATTTGCAGATTTGCATGGGTGGTTTCCACTACCCAAAGGAAGTCCCCCACACTGATGAAATCACTGGTCTGGACAAAAACAAAGCAAACCAGCAGCCATTGCGTACATTGTTCTGGGAAAGCTTCAGTATTTTTTTTTCTCCCTAGAATGACTGAGAAATAATATTGGAAGCTCATCTTGTGAAGAGTTTTGTCAGTCCCCAAGAAATGAAGCCCCGGGTTATCTCCATAGCTCAACAATGCCCTCTGCAAACAAGTTCTCTTCTCTCAAAGTTGGCTTTCCGGAGGTCATAGGACAAATTTGACAAACAAGTTTAATAGCAGGCTTTGTAAGCAGCTTCAGGTGTCTGATTCTGCACCCTGTTGTAAGCTGAAGAGGATTTTAGTCCTTAGTAAGGCATCTCTTCACCCTGCCAGCTTAGCTTAGCATACACAGCCCAGAGAGAACTACCCATGTTAGCTGAAGCAATGAAAGAAAAGTCCCTCCTCCTGTTCTTCCTCCTTTCCCTCCCCCCCACCCCCTTCTCATAGAAATAGCCCTGAATTTTTACAGGCTTACTCAGTTTCCTTTTTAAGAATTCTGAGTAAGGAAATCTTTAGTTACTTAACAGCCTTGATATTGTGTGTGAATTAACAATTAGGATGGGCCCAGTGAGTAAAGGTTTCCCTGATTTACTGTTGGCTGGGTACTTCATTTTAGGAACTAACTAAGGGGAATAGAATGTCCTTCCAGGCAGGGCTGCC
Organism: Petaurus breviceps papuanus; assembly: GCF_028583685.1. Classification (NCBI taxonomy): domain Eukaryota; kingdom Metazoa; phylum Chordata; class Mammalia; order Diprotodontia; family Petauridae; genus Petaurus; species Petaurus breviceps. The sequence continues at coordinate 58,771,149 of NW_027187460.1, read as the reverse complement.
CTGAAACCTTACCGGCCCTGACATTTGAGACTCTCTTTGGCCAAAGTCAGAAAGGGAGATACAAGCAAATCCTCTATAGTGACTGCAGGCTTAACTTGTCTATAAAGGCTTTGCTCTGCAGAAGATTCTGAAAGTAAAATTGGAGGAACCTCCTTCCCTCAATGCTTCTGCTCCTATCACTTGCTTGGAGGATAAAAGTGAGCTGTTCTTTCTCTTCCTTCTTGACGTTTGTTGCCTGCTTATGTACTTTGCACTTCCACAGAAAAATATTGAAAGGAATATACTTTCAGAGCCCCAGGTATAGAAGAGAAGTATAATACAAGGAAGAGGGGGAGCATTGAACCTTGATTGAGAATTGCATTCATTCATTCATTCATTTGTTTGTTTATTTAGCTTTTTGCAGGGGGGGGGGGGCAGGGCAATTGGGGTTAAGTGACTTATCCAAGATCACACGGCTAGTAAGTGTTGTGTCTGAGGCCAGATTTGGAAGAATTGTATTTAAATCCTGGTCTTAATATATATGATTTTGAGCAAGTTACCTTACCATTCTATACCTCAGTTTCCTCATTGTAAAATGTAGGGGTTGAATCCATTAAGACTGATAAGAAAATGTTCTGTTTTCTGTTACTGGATGCTTCTTAATTTTACCATGTTTTTCCTAGTCTAATTAAACTATTGCTTTTGTTACAATGGAGGTCTTAAGTGAATTATCAGTCACTGAAACTGAGGAGGAATTTCCAGTGGCTGGTAACTAAGTCAAGTGTATGAACTTGGTATCAGTAGATATTCTGTGACTACAAGAAGGTAATGTTGGGAGACTGACCATACATGGGCCCCCCCCTGTTATACTTATAAATGTTACATTGAGTAAGATCATCTATTTAGATCCGGTAGGGACCTCATAGGTCATTGAGTCCAATAGGCTTATTTTATGCCTGAGGAAATTTAGACTAAGGATAAGTAACTCTCCCTAGGTCAAACAGGTAATTTAGTGGTAGGGATGGGGTTTGAGCTCAGGTCCTCTGGATCCAAATCTAGCATTCTTTTCACCACACCATGTCACATGAAGCTTCCTAATATGCTCGGAGCTGATTGCTTAATTGGAGAAAGAGTCTAACTCTTCCCAGTTTTCTTTCCCTGGAATTAAAAGTCACTTCTTATACCTCCACTATATACTCTGTGATCCTTTGACACTGGCCCCCTTGTTGTCTCTTGATCAAGACTCTTCATCTCCCAATTCCATTTTCCCTGACTGTCCCCTATGTCTGGAATGTTCCCCCTCTTTCTCTCTGCCTCCAGGCTTCCCTAGCTTCCTTCAGTCCCACCTTGTGCAGGAAGCCTTTCCCAAACCCCCTTAATTCTGGTGGCTTCCCGTGTCTAGCTTGTTTGTACAGAGTTGTTTGAATGTTGTCTCCCCTTCAAAGTGGGAACTTCTCAAGGGCAAGGACTGTCTTCTGCTTTTCTTTGTATTGCCCGATCCTTAGCACGGTTCCAGGCACGTAGAATGCACTTTATCAATTTTTATTGACTGCATTTCAGTGGTCTCTTTTCCTTGTTTCACAACGAACAAGTTTGTGTAAAAATTAATCTGTCCTTCTATAAGCACATTTTAGAAAATAAACTTTTAATACAAATAATTAGCCACAGCAAAAAATGTATGTCTCTTTCTCCATTTTAAGTTAATCACTTCTATGTTAGTAGATTAGAGGAGTGTTTCTATATTCTTTCAGACTTGGAATTTATAATCAAGCTGATCCAAGGTCTAAAGTCTTAGATCATCTAGGCAGTACAATGGATAGAGCACTGGCCCTGGAGTTAGGAGGACCTGACCTGAGGTCAAATCTCAGACACTTACTAGCTAAGTGACATGGAGCAAGTCACTTAACCCTGATTGTCTCCAAAAAAAAGTTCTAAAGTCTTTCAAAGTTGTTTTTCCCTATAATGTTATCGTTGTATAAATTGTTCTCCTAGTTTTGCTCACTATGCTCTGCATCAGTTCATAAAGGGCTTTCCAGTTTCTTCTAAAATTGTCCATTCATCATGCCTTATGGTGACACAGTATTCCATTACATGCATATACCAAATTAGTTTAGCGATTCTCCAGTAGAAGGGGACCATCTTAATTTCCAATTTTTGGTTACCATGAAAAAAGTTTCTAGAAATGTTTTTCTACATATGGGTCCTTTTCCTTTTTCTTTGATTTCTTCGGGATACGGGCCTAGTAGCAATATAGCTGGGTTAAAAGATATGCAGTTTGCTAAAATTTGGAGCATAGTTACAAATTGCTTTTCTGAATAACTGAACCAGTTCTTAGCTCTACTCTTCTTTTCCTTAAAGATCTGGTGCTTATTTTTGGAAACTCATCTGACTAGTGACTTGAATGAGGTGATGAAGTAGTTCCAATCTTCAAAGTCCTTGTAGACTGCAAAACCCAGGATAAAATAGATGAGAGGGAGAGACAGAGACAGAGAGAGAGACAGACAGAGAGGGAGACAGAGAGAGACAGAGACAGAGAGAGAGAGAGAGAGATGTAAATATATGTAGATATAGATAAATGTCTGTAAAAAGAGAATATTTTCAAGAGATATGCAAGAAGTTCTATTATGGGGTAACTACCCCTCGTCTATATGTCAATAGTCAATAAACATTTGTTAAGTAGTTATTATATGCCAGATGCTATGCTAAGTGCTAGCGCCACAAATAAGAAACAGAAAGACAGTCCATGCTGTCAAGAATCTTACAATCTAATGGGGGAGGGGGAATATACAAGAAGAAGCTGAAGATGGTGAGAAGAGTGTGGTCACAGGGTTCCCTATGCTAGAACACAATGGTTGTGGAGATGAGACCAAGCAGAAGAGTTGATAAGAAATCAAGTTAGCTGGAACATTCCAAGTCTTCTATAAAGGGAGATTTGGGGAGGAGTTTATTGCTCCCCCTTGCAGCCCTCCAATCAGGGAGGAGAGGCAACTGAGGGTGGGTGCTGAGGTGCTAAGAATCAGAACTGAATCGGTCTCTAAGACAATGATATTTAGGTGATCAACTTGTCCATGTACCCAGGTACCTTTTCCCTACAGGAGCCCTCATATTCTCTCATCCTTTCTGTCTTTTCCAAGCCCAGCCAAAGCTTTTTAGTAAAATGCTGCCACAGGATAATTTACCACTTACTGGAAAATTGGCACTCAATTTGCTCACTAAACAGGATATGGGATTGTACCATTGGCAAGGGTTTATAGTAAGTTTGTTCAGTGATAGCACGTTAATTACACAGTAATTTGGAAGAACATCAAGTAATTTTCATTACTTTATACTGCACAGAAGAAAAATGAACTGGCATCTAGATCTCAACCTGTAATCGGAATTTTGGTAGATTTTCTGTCACCCACACCACCATTCACCTAGTCTCTTATGTTTGAAACTTGGCATTATCTTTGACTCTTCCCTCTCCCTTTCCTCTCATCTCTAATTATTTGCCAAGCCTTATAGATTCTCTCCTTGCCTTTTCTCTCACACCCCTCTATTCCTTTCTTCTCCATGCCTACTGTTTTGCCCCTACTAAAGGCTGTCATTACAACCTACAGTATTACAATAGCTACCTGATGGATCTTCTTGCCTCCATTCTCCCTCTCCTCCAATTTATTCTTCATGCCCTTTCAAGATTAGTTTTTTTCTCTTTATCTGTGTACCTGTCTTATTTCTACAACTAGACTGTAATCTCATTTAGGACAGAAACTTTGTTTTAGGAACCCTAATACATTCACACATTTTCATGGACCTGGTCACTTGGTGGTCTTCTGAGTTCACTCTACATTATCATGTAACTGTCTGGATTTCAGGCACCATGTAAATCAGATATGGGACAGCTGAAGTGATTTATCCTAACAACTCACAAATTCAGTGGCTATTCAGCTAGGGCCCAGTACATATTAATGTCCTCTTATACAACTCACCAAATGTCTCAGCTCTCCAAGGACTTTGTCTTCAATCAATTAGTCAATCAATAGTTGTTAATTAAGTACTTACTACATGCTAGGCACTGTGCTAAGTAGTGGAGATACAAATCTAACATTTGAGAAACTGTTTAACTGAGTCCACATAGGAGCAGAGGGCACTTAGCCCTCTATTTCCTGTAATGAGACATGAGAGTTTGGACCTTGTTCAGTCCTGGGAAGACTGTCATTAGTTCATTAAGTTCCCCCACTCTAAGAACAATTTTAATTAAAGTAAATTACATCATGATGTCACAGACATGTCTTTTGAGAAAGTTTCTTTTGCTTATTAAAAGCTTCTAATTTTCTCTGGAAAAATCATCTTGCCTTGCCAATATTTTTTCCAGTGGACATTTTAATAAATGGTTTTTTAAAAATATTTGAGGAAGCTATGGTAGACAGAGGTTAATTGACTTGCCCCAGGGTTACACAGCTAGAAAATGTCTGAGGCTAAATTTGAACTCCAGGTCTGACACTCTGTACCACCTAGCTACCTAAAGTGTATATACTTTATACTTTCAGTTCAGCAAGCATTGGGATGACACAACTCCTCTGTATCACTACCCTACTAATACTGATGGTGACAATAACATAGAGCCCCCCTGAGAAAAATTTGACAAGTGTTGTCAACTCATTCCCTCATTTACCAATGTGGCGTTATAATGTCTTCACATGCATTTCCAGAGCTAGCTCAGTGTTTGGGAGGCTCTGAAGGGAAGTGTGGGAGAGAAGAAGTATTGGGCTGAAGGTCTACAGAGCCATTGTGTTGACCTCATTGTTGTATGTCTTTGAAGCCTGAACAGTATACCAGAACTATTCTAGGAAACTGAATCACTTGCATCTGAATTGTCTTAGGAAGATACTGAAGATCACCTGGCAGGATAAGGTATTGAACACTGAGGTCCTTTCCTGAACTGAGCTGCCAAGCATTCAAACTCTACTGAAGATAGTGCAACTCTGATGAGCTGGCCTCATTGTCCAAATGCCAAATATATGCTTGCCAAAAAGATTATTATATGGAGAACTCACACAAGGCAAGTGCTCATATGGAGGCCAGAAGAAGTGATACAAGGACACTCTCAAGGTCTCTTTTAAAAACTTTGGAATTGATTGGGAGACATGGGGGACACTGGCCAAGGACCACCTAGCATGGTATGCCCTGATCAAAGAAGGTCCTATGCTCCATAAGCAAAGCAGAGTTGAAGAAGCTCAAAAGAAACAGGAGATGTACAAATTTAGAGACCTCTCTATTCCAAATGTTCATATGGACTATTTGTGCCCAACCTGTGGCAGAGCTTTCCAAACTGGTAGTAGTTTGAGTAGTCACAGTCAGACACACTGTACGTTGACCCCAACAAAGTGATATTATTTTGATCCTCTTTGAGAATGAAGGACAACTACAATAAAATCTGCACTGAATTCAGTGCTATTTGGAGCACATTTATACTTATCATAGTAGTCTTGCTTTTGTTGACTTTAATTTGAACTTTGTTTTCATAGATAAAAGTGCCTGTATTTATGCCAGAGTTATATTCTTTTAAACTTTTTGTTAAGAATTCTGATTTCACTGCTTATTTCTTTTGTTTCATTTTCTTTTCTGGGTTTCTAGTTGTAGTTATTTCAAGATTATTCCTTTCTTCCTTAGAGTCTTCTCATATTCTTTTAGCCTATAGTTTTTCATTGTACTAGGATCTCTTTTTTTGCTTATTCATTTCTTCAGTCTCTCTGCTGAGCTTTTTTGGGTTGAGGTCAGGAAGAGAGGGGGTGTTTCCTTGTAAGGATTTCTTTCTTCTCTTCTCTTTTTTTGTTATTTTTCTTATTTGACAAAGATGTCTTGGTATAAAGGTGATCTTGGAATCAGGAAGATCTGGCTAAGTTTAAGTCACCTCTCTGATATGTATAGCTATGTCCCAATTAGTGAAAATAATGAATCCCCTGAAGTAGCTGCCTATACTCTCATTCATACTAAATCAAAGTTAAAATTATATCAAATATGGTCATTGGTCCCAGCTCAATGCAAACAATGCAGCTTGAATTTAAGTAATTAGACCACTTCAGGTAATTTATTATTCACACTGATTGGGACCTAGCTGTATTAGCTAAGTGACCTTGGGCAAGTCTCTTAACCACTCTAAGACTGTTAGGTCTGCATTTATACCAGGAGTTTCCCCCTCTGGAATTCCCTCTAGCAGTGGAATCACTGGTCTGGTCCCTACCCTAACTTAATTTGGTATTTTTCATGAGGATGATGAAGTGTAATTGGGCTTAAATACTAACTCTCACTCAACCATCATTCCGGAAGGTCTTCACAAAGAACTTACTTATAGAATGGTCTAAAATGAGTGGGCAGTGAATTTCCCTTTATTGGAGATAATCAAGCAGGAGCTCAATCACCACTTACAAGAATATACTATAGAGATTATTTTTGCACTGAATGGGAGATTTAACTAGGTGACCTGTAAGATCCCTTCTAGTAGTCTTTATAGAGATGGTAATTGAAACTTTGGTGGTGAATGGGCTCCCCAGTGGAAAGAAGTGGTCTGAAATTTTCTTCTCAGATCTTATTCTGCAGCAGCTGAAGCAGAAAGGGCAGCCTTTCTTCAATTTTGGCCTGGAGATCCAAGACTTAAATTTAGACTTGAGGAGAGGAATTAATTTGGGCGTGGTAGTGTGAGAAATAAGAGAGGAAAAGTAAAGGGAATGAAGGGAAGGAGCTGAAGGGAAATGTCAGTGAAGAAATCTATTATATTTATTAACTGAGATATTACAATATGATAACCAGGGAGAGTTCCATTTTGTGAATGGGGAGGACTAGTCTCAACTCAAATCTCAAGTCCTGTGGGAAACCTTTGCTAATGCCTTCTCGCTTAGATTACCTTTCACTTATGCCATGTTGTCTTCCCCATTAGACTGTGAGCTCCTTGACGGTTAGGACTGTTTTTTCCTTTCCTTTGGAAATATTTAACAAAATAAGTAAAAAATACAGCACAACAAATAATGTTAGTTTGTGGTTTTCTAAGTCAACATGTTACCACCATTTCTATTTGAGTTTGACACTACTAAGGTATTATTTCCCTGTGCCTGGCATTAAGTAAAAACCTAATAAATGCTGATTGATTCATTCAGAGCCTTCCTTCTCTCCTTCTTTCTCATTTTTACATAATTCTTCAGGCACCTAGTGACTGGATACTGTGCCTCACCTCAGCTCCCTGCCCAAATACTCCCACTGCAGTGACCTATCTCATATGTCTCTTGGCTCCTATACAGATTCTTTCTTCCTTTGACTGCTCAGAATGAGGTTTAAATTTTGCCTGCTCCCCCACTGCCCCTTCTTGCTGTTAAATTTTTTTTTAGTTTTTTTTTTATTTTTATTTTTCATTTTATTTTTTTCCATTTTTCAAATGCTTTATTAACTTTTGATTTACATTGTTCATTTCTGCCAGATTTTGAGTTACAATTTTTCTCCCCATTGTTCCCCTACCCACTGCCCCAAAATAGCAGTCCCACAGGATATCCCGTCTTTCATTCTGCTCTCTCCCATATCTTCTCCCATACCCCTTTCGACTTTTCCAGTAGGGCATGGTGGATCTCCATGCCCCAGTGCCTGTATATCTTATTTCCAAATTACATGTAAAATAGTATTAATAATAGTGTATATATATATATATTTAAAAGTTTGATTTTAAAACTTTGAATTCCAGATTCATTCCCTTCCTCCCTTGTCACCCATCCTTACTGGGAAGATGAGCAGTTCAGTATAGGTTGTACATGTGTAGCTAATGCAAAACATTAACATAGTAGATACATTATAAAAGACTGACTATATTTCCCTCCCTCCTATCCCACCTCCCACTTGTTCTATTCTCTACTTTGATCCTGTCCCTTTTCAAAAGTGGATGCTTCCAACTTCCCTGCCCCCCAGGCTGCTCTCCCTTCCATCATCCCCCCTCTGATCCCCTTCCCCCCTACTATCCAGTAGGGTAAAATACCCTATTTAGTGTGTATGTCATTCCCTCCCCAAGCCAAATTTACCCCATTCTGTCTCTCCCCATCTCCTCTCATTATATTCCTCTCTCACCTCTTAATTTCACCTTTTAAGTATCATCCCTTCCTGTTAAATTGGTCCTGTGCCCTCTATCTATGTATACCTGTAAACATATATACACACATTAACATATGTATTCATATGCCCATATATCCTCATATATAGACATATATATATATTTCTATTTCCTTCAACTATTTTCATACTGACAAAAGTTTCATCAGTTACAATTATTGTTTTTCCATATAATAGTTCAACTTTGATAAGTTCCTTATGATTTCTTTTCCCTGTTTACCTTCTCATGCTTCTCTTGCTTCTTGTATCTGAATGTGAAATTTTCTATTCAAGTCTTGGTTTTTTTCATCAAGAATGCTCTATTCCACTGAATGGCCATATTTTCCCCTGAAACATGATACTCAGTTTTGCTGGGTAGGTGATTCTTGGTTGTAAACCTAAATCCTTGGCTTTCTGGAATATATTCCCAGCTCTCTACTTTAATCTTGTGTGATCTTGATTGTTGCTCCTAGGTACTTGAATTCTTTCTGGATGCTTGCAGTATTTATTCCTTCATCTGAGAGCTCTGAATTTTGGCTATGATATTCCTGGGAGTTTTCATTTTAGGGTCATTTTTCAGGAGGTGACATGGATTCTTACAACTTACTCTTCCCTCTGGTTATAAGAGATTGGAGCAGTTTTGTTTTGTGATTTCCTTCTTTTCATAGCATTTAGGTACTCCCATGATTCTTAAATTCTCTCTCCATCTGTTTTTCAGACTAGTTTATTTTTTCATGAGATATTTCATATTTTCTCCCATTTTTTCAGTCTTTTGACTTTTTTCCCCCTCCATATCTCATGGAATCATTAGCTTTCATTTGGCCAGTTCTAAATTTTAAGAGTTATTTTCCTCAATAATGTTTTATACCTCTTTTTCTAAGCTATCAAATCTCTTTTGATGTATTTCTCCCCTAGTTCTGACCTCTTTTCTCATTCTTTCCTCTACTATTCTCATTTATTTTAAAAATAATTTTAAAGCTCTTACTTTAACTTTTGTTTTGACTTCTCTAGGAATTCCTGTTGAACTTGTATCCAAGCTGCATTTTTATTTGAGGCTCTGCCTGTAGATGTTATTGAATCATTCTTTTTTTTTCCCTGGGTTTCTGTCTTGAGATTCCCTGTAACCATAATCTCTCTTTATGATTGGTTTATTTTTGGTTTGTTTGTTTATTCTTCCAGTTTACTTCTCAACTTTGGACATTATGTTATTACTGGCCTGTATATTTTGGGGAATGGGGGTGGGTAGGAAAAGATATCTGACCTGAGATTCTTTCACTTTCATTATTCTGCCGCTTTTATAGCTCAGACTGGGGATTTGGAGGCTTTCAGTGCTCCCAGAGAGGTGTGATTCAAGTTGGATATCTGCTTATTGTCCCCCTGGTCTGAGTACTGCAAGTTCCTGATGCAGGTTTGACTCTATCAGCTTGTTTCTGGTTGGGAGTTTTAGTAGAACACTTCTTGACTCAGTGACTGCTGGCAGGCTCTACAGGTTCAAAGGGACTGAATGAACTACATGACTCTTGGTTTCCTTTCAGTCTGGGATGCTTCACTCTACTCTGGACATCAGAATGACCTAGTGTGTTTTCTGGAACTTGGTCTGTGCTCAGCCAATGCTATCTGCCCCAGATTTATGACCTGGCACAGGGTAGTAAGTGACAGACTTGCCCAATGGCACCCAGCAGTTGTGCAGGGATATTTTTTGTGCCCTATTTCAGTTTTCACAATCCCTTAGTCCTGCAGTGGTCCCTGATGTTTTCACCCTTGGCCATACCTCCTCCTCAGAATCTTCAGAACTCTCTGTATATCTCTCTAATCTGCCCTGGGCTAGAAAATGACTCATTGTAACTTCTTCTTGGCTTTTTCATTTAGAAATTGTCTACTTCATTAGATAGATTTTTCCTGAGGATGTATGGGGGAGTTACTATTTAGTCATTTCACTCTTCATGACCCCATTTGAGGTTTTCTTGGAAAAGATACTATAGTGGTTTGCCATTTTCATCTCCAGTTCACTTTATAAATGAGGAAACTGAGGCAAACAGGGTTAAATGACCTGTCCAGGGTTACACAGCTAATAAATGTCTGAGGCCAGATTTGAACTCAGGAAGATGAGTCTTCCTGACTCCAGGTCAGGGCTCTATGCACTGTGCAACTTAGCTGCCTAGGCAGGAGTAAGGGTGGGGAGGGAGGATCAAGGTGCCAATGCTTTGGGGGCAGAGTCAAGATGGCAGAGTAGAAACAGGACTTCCATGCAGCTCCTGCTTCTACCTCCTCTAATTCATGTAAAAAATGACTCTAAACAAACTTTAGAGCTACAGAACCCACAAAATAACAGAAAAAAAGCTAACTTCCCACTGTAGACAGTCCAGCAGGCTGGCAGGAAGGGGCCAGCACAGCACTCTGGGAGCTGAGCCCAGCCCCTCATGACCCGGAGGTTTTAGCCTTAGGGTGGCCTGACCAGCCATGGCTGGAGGGACTTCAGATCACCAGCAACTGTGGAAATTTCCAGAATTATCAACCCATAGATGCTAAGGACAAAGTGAGAGGTCAGTGCAGTGTGGACTTTGGGAACTGGGAGTCTGGGAGTGTGGTCCAGCCTTTGCCCCCTGGAAGGAGAAGCAGCTGAGGGGTGGTGGCCATGCAGCCTTTGTGTGGACACTTCAGAGCTCCTGACCTGCAGATTGTAGGGGGACCAAGCAACCAGTCTGAGGGGTAATTGCTCTTGCTCTAACCTGCTTGGATCTGGATTGCTGTCTAGGGTAGAGGTCCTGGCGTGCATGACCAGTTTGCCAGAGAGTGTGTGGAGGCTTCGGAGAGGGCACACAACTAATAGCTCCAGCAACTATGAAAACCCCAGTGATTTGGGACAAAACTCCCCTCTCTGGTAGCAGAGTTCTACTGTGGCAAAAAGCTCAAAAGTCAAGTAATTGAGTGGCAACAAGAGCAAGAAAAGGAAGCAAAGCAAGCATAGCAATCTGACTTTATATTCCTATTTTGGGAACAAAAAGGATCAAATCATGGAACAGGAGGAAGACAGCAAAGTCAGAACTCCTACACCAAAAGCTTCCAAGAAAAATATGAGCTGGTTACAAGTCCATAGAGGCACTTAAGAAGGATTTTGAAAACCAAATAAAAGAAGTGGAGGAAAAATTGTGAAGAAAAATGAGAATGATGCAAGAAAATTATGAAATGAGAGTCAACAACCTGACTGAAGAAAATAATATCTTAAAAAATAGACTAATTCAAATAGCAAAAGAGACTCAAAAAGGCAATGAGGAGAAGAATGCTTTTTAAAGCTGAATTTTCCAGATGGAAAAAGAATTTCAAAAGCTCACTGAAGAGAATCATTCCTTCAGAATTAGATTGGAGCAAATGGAATCTAGTGACTTTATGAGAAATCAAGATAATATTAAACAAATCCAAACAAATGAAAGAATAGAAGGCAATGTGAAATATCTCATTGGAAAAACCACTGAACTGGAAAATAAATCCAATAAAAATTATTGGACTACCTGAAAACCATGATCAAATAAAGAACCTAGAAATTATCCTCCAAGAAATTCTCAAACTGCCCTTATGTTTTAGAGCCAGAGAGCAAAATAGAGGTTGAAAAATTACACCAATCTCCTCCTGAAAAAGATCCCCAAAAGAAAACTCCTAGGAATATTATAGCCAGGTTTTGGAGTTCCCAGATCAAGGAGAAAATATTACAAGCAGCCAAGAAGAAACAATTTGAATATTGTGGAAACACAATCAGGATAACCCAGGATCTGGCAGCTTCTGCACTGAGGGATTGAAGGAATATGATATTCCAGAGGGCAAAGGAGCTGGGATTAAAACCAAGAATCACCTACCCAGAAAAACTGAGTATCATGTTTCAGGGGACAATATGGTCATTCAGTGGAATAGAGGACTTTCAAGCATTCATGATGAAAAAACCAGAGTTGAATAGAAAATTTGACATTCAGATACAAGAAGCAAGAGACGCTAAACAGGGAAAAGAAATCATAAGGAACTTATCAGAGTTGAACTATTTTCATTCCTACATGGAAAAACAATAATTTTAATTTATTAAATTTTTCTCAGTATGAGAATAGTTGAAGGGAATATATATGTATGTATATATACATATATGTCTATATAGGAGGGTATATAGGCATATGAATACATATGTGAATGAGTGTATATATGTTTATGGGTATACATAGACAGAGGGCACAGGACCAATTGAATAGGAGGGGATGATACTTAAAAGGTGAAATTAAGAGGTCAGAGAGGAATATAATGAGAGGAGATGGAGAGAGACAGAATGGGGTAAATTATCTCATATAGAAGAGGTAAGGGAAAACTGTTACAATGGAGGGGAAGAACAGGAAGGCAAAAGGGAATGAGTCAACCTTACTCTCATTAAATCTGGCTTAGGGAGGGAATGACATATACACTAAATAGGGTATCTCACCCTACAGGAGAGTAGGGGGGAAGGGGACGAGAGGGGAGATGATGGAAGGGAGGGCAGACTGGGGGAGGAGGGAAGTTGGAAGCACACCCTTTTGAAAAGGGACAGGATCAAAGTAGAGAATTGAACAAGTAGGGGGTGGGATAGGATGCAGGGGAATATAGTCAGTCTTTCACAATATATCTACTATGGAAATGTTTTGCATAGCTACACATTTACAACCTATATTGAATTGCTTATCTTCCCAGAAAGGTTAGTGATGAGGGAGGAAAGGAGAGAATCTGTAATTTCAAAGTTTTAAAATCAAATGCTATATATATGTAATTTTACATGCAACTTGGAAATAAGATACAGGCACTGGGGCATAGAGATCCACTGTGCCCTACTAAGAAATTAGAGGGGGAATGGGGGAGATATAGGAGAGAGCAGATTGGGGGAGCATGTATTTAGTGGGATCACTGTTTTGGGAAAAATGGGGAGAAAATTTGTAGCTCAAAATGTTGTGGAAATGAATGATATAAACTAAAAATAAACATAAAATTTAATTTTAAAAAAGATGCCAATGCTTTCTCTGTGCTATCTTGACTCTACCTGTATTCCTCCTCTCTTATACAGAATTCCAAATTTCAAACCCTCTTTTCATTTTTTTTCTGCCCCCTTCCACCCAAGTTTACCAGGTCCATTGCCTTGGCTTCAAGGAAATGATTGGTTCATTAATCTCATATTAAATAATTTAAAAGAAACTATTTACAGATTGATGTATTATCACCTTCTAAGATGTTGTGTTTTAATTAAAGCTCAGATTAAAGAAATGTCATTGTGTTATCTCACATTTATATATTACATAATAATCACTTGTTTTTTAAGATTTAGAAAACCATTATCCTATTTGCACTTCATAATAATCCTGTACCAATAAACATTTATTAAGGGCTTACTATGTGCCAAGCACTGTGCTAAATCCTGGGAATACAAATATGAGTTAAAAGAAAGACAGTCTATGACCTCAAGGAATTTATTGTCTAATAGGGACAACAATACGTAATGAAAATGAAAAGGAAGTGGAAAAGGTTGGGGGTGGGGAGTGATGATGGAGAAGTCTAGAGAAGTGCAATCTGGTGGGAAATGAAGAGATGAGGGTCCCAAGTGCCCTCCTTAAATGGAGGTTCTGGGAGGAGAACCCCCCTCCAACAGGAGGGAAGAATCCCAGGGACGGTGTGTACTTTCAAGGGGAGTTTGTGCTTTCCATGGTTGAGGTGATCTTTCTGGATGAATGACTTTCTGAGGCTTGATATGCGTAAGTTCGACAGGTATTATTGTCTCCATTTTAGTCAGTTAGTCAATAAATATTTATTAAGCAACCACTCTGTTCCAGGTACTATGTTAAGCACTGGGGAAATAAAGAAAAGTAAAGGACAGTCCTGTGCTCTCGAAGAGTTCACAATCTAATGGGCAGGAGAACATAACAAATAATTAAGTACAAACAAGCTATATATAGAATAAATTGGAGATAATCAATAAACAAAAATTAGGAAAGGCTTCCTGTAGAAGGTGGGATATTATCTGAAATGTGAAGGAAGACAGGAGGCAGAGATGAAGAAGAAGAGCAAAGCGTGCATGAGAGACAGCCAGTGAAAATACCTGGATTTGGGAGATGGAGTCTATTGTTTGAAGAACAGCAAGGAGGCCAATGTTTCTGGACCAATGAATGTATAGCGGTGTTGGGAGGGAGTGTAAGGTATAAGGAGATAGAAAGGCTGGGTGAAGCAGGTTATGAAGGACTGTGAAAGCTAAAAGATTTTATATTTAATTCTGGAAGTGATACATTCACTGGAATTTCTTGAGTCAAAAAGTTATATGGTCAGACCTCCATTTTAGGAAAATCACTGTGGTTGTTGAGTCTCTTGGTTTGAAAGATCAAGTCTCTTGATTTGAAATACTACACTCTTTTCACTACTACTTTCTAATAATGGGAATTTTTCTATACTGTGACAGGCCAGCGGGGTGGGGTGGAGGTAGGAGGCATCTCTGAGGAGAGTTTACAGTAATTTTCAAGTGTGCCTTTTCTATACACCTAGCCTTGAGTATAATTTTCTATAGAAACTTGTTCATGTGTTTGTGGGGGGAGGGGGGAGGAGGCTGGTAATGAGGTCCTAAGAAATGAGGAAGAATAAAAATAATTATGAAGTTTTTTGTTTCCATTAAGGGGTTCAAATTACTTTAGTAATGCACATAGAAACCGAGCATACCTAAAAGCCATCTTACTGGCTTGAAGGTGTTTTGGAAACAATGTATTGCCTTGCACAGTCCTTCATTTTTTCCTGCGAGTTATTTAAGTATCAGAATACACTTATGTAACAAAGCCTTTTCTCCATGGAGCTCAGAATGCTTTATAAATATTGACTCATGCATAATGTCCTGCCTCCCAGTGAGGTAGGTGTCTTGTAAATATTATGATAATCTCTCTTGTATAGAACTAGTGAAATGATTGGATGACAGGCTTTCTATCCAAGTAATCAATTTAATTTAAACCAAACTAACTGTATCCAATTGGGTAAGACAGTTCACCAATCTGGTTCTCAGTTTTCTTGTCTGTAAAATGGAGAAGGATTGAATTAAATGTTCTCTAAGGTTATATCCAACTCAAAAATGATATAATTTAATTCATTCTTATTGAACAGGTACTGGCTTTATTCTAGACCTGTAGAAATAGTAGGAAAAGCATTTGTTCACTGCCAGCAAGTTTACTTAGAATAGCTTGCATGTATATGAAACTTCAATTTTTGCAAAATGCTTTACAAATATCTCATTTGATCCTCACAACAACCTTGTGAAATAGTGTTCTTATTATCTCCATTTTACATATGAAGAAAGTGAGGCACTAAGAGGGTAAGTGATTTGCCCATAATTGGTAAGTTTCTAAGGCAGAATCTGACTCATATTTTTTGGATTCCAAATCTGGAACTCTATGCACTGTGTCACCAAGGCCCAAATAATAAGTGGTCTAGGAGGACAGAATTAGTGAGAAGGCAATATAGGTGGGAGTATTCAAAGAAAGTTTTTGTTGAAGAAGTAGACCTTGATTTCAGCTTGAAAGATGGTTAGGATTTGCCTAGGCAGAAAAGAAGGGAAAGGCATTCCAAATTGGAGGAGATAGTAGGATTGAATAAGTAGAGGTGGGTATGTTATCTTTATGCAGGGGGCTTGTATACGTGATTACTCATATAGCCAATCCCAATATCTCTCCTGAGCTCCACCAAATGGCTATTAGGTATTTTAAACTGGACCTCCAAGTATTATCTCAAATTCACTTTGTCCAAAATAGAACTCATTAGCTTTCCCTCTCCAGGGTTTCTTAAACTTTTTCCACTCAAGACCCCTTCAGTGCTTCTTAAACTGTGGGTCAAGACCCTATCTGGTGTTGCAACCTCCCTATTTCTGTTGAGGTCACCATCATTTCTCCCATCTCCCAGATTCATATCTCAGCATTATATTAATTCTTCGCTCTTCTTCACCCAGGGTGTGCTGATAAAATGTTCAACAACTGTCTGGAGGGGGAAATGTTCCCACAACACACTTTTAAGTTTAATCTGCATTACTAGAATTTTTCCTTCACTTCTCAAGTCTGGACAATCAACAAACATTAAATCAAACCCTGATTTATAGACTTTTCTGATTTCTGAGGTGTAAATGCACACACTGAAGATTTAATAATTGGTTCTCCCAGTTTGGGCTGGCTCCATGTTATGGGAATGGAAATTTAAGATCTTCCCTGCCCCTAGGCCCTTTGATAGGCTTAAGTGCACCTGGAGCCTGTGGAATCCTTTTTGATTGGGCAATGGGTCAAGAAGGTTGTTACATTCTGTGAGTCAGGAGAAAGCTATATAAACCCTGCTATAAGGCTTTGCTTTGGGGCTCACTTTGAGAAGTGTTGTGTGATTTGGCCATACAAGACTCTGGGCAGCTGTCGAGCCCCCCGGCTTTGAAAACTCAGATGTTGATGCTTCCCTCTCTGGCAACTGTGACTAGGTATGGATGTAATGGTCAGAGAATTGGAGGCCTGTCTGCTTGATCTGTTTCTATGTCTTCTTGTAACATCTGCTTGTAACCTGTCTGTATACTCTGAAGTTTGGGGCGCTAACCTTTTCCCCTTGAACTAGGTAAATATGTTTGATTGATTAAAGCAAGATTGTTAACACATTTTGAGTTGCTTTCCTTTAGAAAAGCAGATCTAAGAACCTGTGTTGGAAGCCACCCTGGGTATGCTGAGGTGCTTGCTGTTACACTCCAGCATAGCCTGGCCTTCACCCTATTCAGACAATCAATTGCCAAAACTTGCTCCTTCACATCCTACTCTTTCTGCTCATACAGGAACCACCTTAACTCATCTACTTTCACCTGAATGAATGCAATGGCGTTTTAACCGTCTTCTAGTCTTTGAGGTTCACTTACTTGCTTCCAATCCATCCTTTATCTAGTAGCCAAAGTGATTTTCCTTTGGCACAAATCCAACCATCTCACTGTTTTATTCCACAAACTTAAGTGACTCCCTGTTGCCTCTAAGATAAAATCTAAAGTCCTCTGTTTAGCTTTTAAAGCCTTTTATAACCAAGCTCCAATGCATCTTTCTAGCCTCATTTTCCATACTCCCTTTCCCTCCTTCTGTGTCTAGCCAAACTGGATTTTTCTCTCTTCTCCCACATTTATTCTTCCAAACTCTATGCCATTGTTTTGTCTTTCCCCAGGCCTAGATTACATTCTTTCTTTATTTTATCTTCGTAGAAACTCTCAAATCCTTTTAAATGTAGCTCAGACTGTTTTATTATCACAAAGTTTTTTTTTCTCATTTCCCCAAACTCTTAGCACCATCCTTCACTAATTACCTTATATTTGACTATTTTGTACTTACTTTTCATTTCTTCTATATATGCTGACCTATATAAATGTTTGTTCCTCTGATAGAATGTAAGTTTCTTAAGAGTAAGGAAATGAAATAATCATTTTTGAACTTTACTTATTTTTAGTTTTCAATATTCACTTTCATAAGATTTTGAGTTCCAAATTTTCTCCCATCTCTCATTCCTCCCACCCCCAAAAGGTGTACAATTTGATATAGGCTCTACATATACATTCATGTTAAACCCATTTTCACATTAGTCATGTTGCAAAGAAGAATTAGAACCAATGGAAGAAACCACAAAAAAAGAAGAAACAAAAAAAAGAGAGAGCAAATAATATGCTTCTGCTATAATAATAATATCTGCATTCAGACTCCATAGTTCTTTTTCTGGATGTGGACAGCATTTTCCATCATTGGATTTCCATCCATTGGAATTGTCTTAGATCCCTGCACTGCCAAGAAGAGATAAATCCATCGAAGTTAGTCATTGCACAATGTGGCTGTTCCTGTATACAATGTTCTCCTGGTTCTGCTCACTTCAATTGGCATCAGTTCATATAAATCTTTCCAGCTTTTTCTTGAAGTCCACCTGCTCATCATTTGTTTTTTGGCATAATAGTTTTCCATTACATTCATATGCCACAACTTGTTCAGCCATTCCCCAATTGATGGGAATCCCCTCAACTTCCAATTCTTTGCCACCACAAAAAGAGCTGCTATAAATATTTTTGTACATGTGGGTCCTTTCCCCATTTGTATGATCTCTTTGGGATACAGACCCAGAAGTGGTATTGTTGGGTCAAAGGGTATGCACATTTTTAGAGCCCTTTGGGCATAGTTCCAAATTGCTATCCTGAATGGTTGAATCAGTTCACAACTCCACCAACAATGCATTAGTGTTCCATTTTTCCCACATCTCCAACATTTTCCTGTTTTGTCATGTTAATCAATCTTATAGGTAGGATGTGGTACCTCAGAGTTGTTTTGATTTGTATTTCTCTGATCAATAGTGATTTAGAGCATGTTTTCATATGACTATAGATAGCTTTAATTTCTTCATTTGAAACTGCCTGTTCATATCCTTTGACCATCTATCAATTGGGGAATGACTTGTATTCTTATAAATTTGACTTGGTTCTTTATGTATTTTAGAAATGAAACCTTTGTCAGAGGCACTGGCTGTAAAAAATTCTTTCCCACTTTTCTGCTTCCCTCCTAATTTGGTTGCATTGGTTTTGTTTGTGCAAAACCTTTTCAATTTAATGTAATCAAAATTAACCATTCTGCATTTCATTATGTTCTCTATCTCTTGTTTGGTCATAAATTCTTCCATTCTCCATAAATCTGACAGGTAAACTATTCCTAGCTCTCCCAGATTGTTTATAGTATTAGCCTTTATATCTAAATTGTGTATTTATTTTAACCTTTTTTTGGTTTATAGTGTAAGATGTTGGTCTATGCCTAGTTTCTGCAGTTTTCCCAGAAGTTTTTGTCAGATAGTTAGTTCTTATTGTAGAAGTGAAGTCTTTGGGTTTATTGAATAGTAGATTACTATAGTCATTGATTACTGTATTTTGTGTACCTAACCTATTCTACTGATCCACCACTCTATTTCTTAGCCAGTACCAAGTAGTTTTGATGTATTATAATACAATTTTAGGATCTGGTATGGCAAGGCCACCTTCCCTCACATTTCTTTTCATTAATTCACTTGATATTCTTGACCTTTTGTTTTTCCAGATGAATTTTGTTATTATTTTTTTCTAGCTCTATAAAACAATTTTTAGGTAGTTTGATTGGTATGCCACTGAATAAGTAAATTAATTTAGGTAGAATTGTCATTTTTATTATATTATTTCTGCCTACCCACAAGCAGCTGATGTTTTCCCAATTATTTAGATCTGACTTTATTTGTATGAAAAGTGTTTTGTAATTGTGTTCATATTTTTTCTGGGTTTGTTTTGGCAGGTAGATGCCAAATATTTTATAGTGTCTAGAGCAACTTTAAATGGAATTTCTCTTTCTATCTCTTGTGGTTTGTCTTTGTTAGTAATATATAGAAATGTCAACGATTTACATGGGTTCATTTTATATCCTGCAACTTTGCCAAAGTTGTTTATTACTTCAAGTAGTTTTTAATTTGATTCTCTAGGATTCTCTAAGTATATCATCATATCATCCACAAAAGAGTGATAACTTAGTTTATTTTTTGTCTATTCTAATTCCTTCAATTTCTTTTTCTTCTCTTATTGCTAAAACTAACATTTTTAGTACCATATTGAATAAGAGTGGTGATAATGGACATCCTTGTTTCACCTCTGATCTTATTGGATATGCTTCTAGCTTGTCCTGATTACAACCAACTTGCTGATGGTTTTAGGTAGATGCTACTTATCATTTTAAGGAAGGCTCCATTTATTCCCATGCTCTCTAGTGTTTTTAATAGGAATGGGCTTTGTATTTTGTCAAAAGCTTTTTCTGTATCTATTGAGATAATCACATGTTTTCTGTTAGTTTTGTTGTTGATATGATCAATTATACTTACAGTTTTCCTAATTTTGAACCCACCCTGCATTCCTGGTATAAATCCTACTTGGTCATAATGCATTGTTCTCAGGATAAGTTGCTATAATCTTTTTGCTAATGTTTTATTTAAAATTTTTGCATCTACATTCATTAGGGAAATTGGTCTATAATTATCTTTCTGTGTTTTGGCTCTTCCCAGTTTGGGTATCAGCACCACATTTGTATCATAGAAAGAATTTGTTAGGACTTTTTCTTCACCTATTTTCACAAATAGTCTATATAAGTATCAGAATTAGTTATTTTTTTAAATATTTGATAGAATTCACTTATAAATCCATCTGGCACTGGAAATTTTTTCCTAGGGAATTCATTCATGACTTGTTCAATTTCTTTTTCTTAAATGGGGTTAAGTATTTTATTTCCTCTTCTGTTGAAATAATAATTTTTTGTCTTTATAACTCCATTACCTAGTGCAGTGCCTGGCAATAGTAAGTGCTTAATAAATGTTTGTTGGTCAATTAACCAGTTTATTAGTTGATTATGGGAATAATTAAAAGTGGAAGAAGAGGGATGGAAAATAAAATAAAATAAATGTAAAGTGGCACCAGATGCAGTTAGTAGAATTGAATGGAGATTTTCTAAGGAACAAAAAGCAAAGAGAATTGAGAAGCAAGAGGTTCTTCAATGGGGTTGGGAATCTCTGCTCCCTTTTAATCCTCTCCCAGGGAGTATTGGAGTAGGGAGTATAGGGTTACCTGTTAAATGTTAAATGCAGTTACTCAGTTCAAGAAGACTATTTTGTTAAGTCATTCAGTCAGTCAATAAATATTTATTAAATATCTACTACATGCCAAGCACTGTTAAGCACTTGATCTGTGTGAGGCCAGTGACAAAAATGAAAATTTCTTTACCTTCAGTGAACTTATATTCTACTGAGGGATACATATACACAAATAAATTTACATACTTATGTGTATACACATACAAACATTTACTTATTATACACATAATGATGTGTATAATATATATATATAATATGTATATACATATATGTATACACTTATAAGAAGTAAATATAAGTAATGGTATCTGGGGGAAAATAATAATTAGTGACATCAAGAAAAGCCTCTTGTAGGAGATATTATCTGAATTGAGCCTTGAAAGGAGTTAGGGATTATCAAGAAGTAGAGAAAACCTTTGCAAAAGCATGGAATGGACAGCAGGTGGTACAGTAGATAGAGCACCCACCCTGGAGTCAGAGTTCAAATTTGCCCTCAGACACTTACTAGCTAGCTGTGTGACTCTGGGCATGCCACTGAACCCTGATTTCTGCCTCCCTAAAATAAAAAGCATAGAGGGAGGAGAGGAAGTGAAATGTGTGGAAGAAGGCAGGTTTGATTAAAACACAGAGCATGTTCTGGAATGAGGGAGTAATGTAATGTCTTTATATTGAAACCAATTGTGATTGGAGATGGTTAGATCAACTACTCCCACTAATTTAGACCCCATCTTTAGTGTATGGGTGCTGTTACTCTTTCCCAACTATTGGAGGGAGTGGGGTCCTCTTAAAGAATGCCTTTTCTTTGCTTCTCACTAAGAAAAAGATTAGCTTTCAAAAAGACAATTGAATGGAATGTGATCAAAATTTCCTGAAGTATCTGCCTCTTATTCACTGAACTTTCTCCAAGTAGCAGTGGGGCAAACTGTAGCTCTATTCCAATTGTGCTTTAGCAGGAAACACACACACACACAGGTTCAAAATTAAGGACATACACAATTTTAAAAATAGTTATGACTGATCATAATTTTCATATAGAGAGCGAGGCTGCATTAAAGTATTAATTACATTGGAAATTATGAATAGACTTAAAAAGTAGAGAGACTCTGCCATGGGGTAGGAATAGGGTACAGAATTAAAGCTTGTCATCATCCTTCTTCCCAGAGCGAAATTGGTTCAGTATTGCCTCAGTCTGTTCCAACCACCTCTCTTATCAAGGACCTGGCAGGGGGAGACAGCTGATGGGACCAAGGAGCAGCACCTACCAGCTGCCCTTCCCTCACTAAGTTGAAACAATTTTCTTTACCCTTGTGCCCATCTTTCAGTTTAAAAGCCTCTTGGGGGTCCCATTCAAACTCCTAGTCAGCAAACCTCTTCAGCTGTCTTTGAAACTGAGTTGCTAGAGTCTCTCTCTGCTTAATTGAAAAAAAAAACAAAAACAACTCACCAGTTCAAAATTCCTACCACTTGCAGTTCTCAGAGCTTGAGGTACCTTTCAGTCTCTCCTAAAATGGAATGAAAAACTCTATTTCTTTGAAACTGTATTTCCAAGAAACCAACAGGTAGGTTCTGAAAGATTCCTTTCATTGCCTGCAGAGCAACATCTCCAAAAGCCTGCTACAATACCACTAGGAAAATGAACTTAATACTAGTTTTTATGCCATGACCAAGTTATAGAATGTATTTAGTAAGGTAGAAAGGACTTAAGAGATCCAACACTTCATTTTACACATTTACACATTTTATATACCAGAGAAATGAAGTGATGACTAAAATCACAGAACAAATAAGTAGCAAAAGCAGAAATTAAACTCTCTAGATATGTAGGGTAGTTTGTTTTTTATTTTGAGTGCACCACATTTCCATTTTCACCAGAAGCTATGACACCACAGCATGACTGGCTATAGTGAGGTACAGATTCATTTGCTTCACATGGCCTGGATTGACTCATGAATTTACTTTGTCATCACTTATACGGGACTTTTTTTAGAGCAAAGAAATTAATTTATCCACATAGATGTTGTGTTCTTGCCTCAGTACGCTAGTGCAAAAGTATAAAATATTTATTGAAATTAGATAAATGTTGTAGAACTTGTTACATATTAAAAAAGGATTAGTCCTTGTGGGAAAACAGGAATATTAATGCACTGCTGGTGGAACTGTGAAGTGCTCCAGCCGTTCTGGAGAGCAATTTGGAACTGTGCCCAAAAAGCTATTAAATTGTGCATACCCTTTAACCCATAAATACCAATACTAGGTCTGTACCCCAAAGAGATCAAAGAAAGAAGAAAAGGACCCATATGCAAGAAATATTTATAGCATCCTTTTTTGTGGTGCCAAGGAATTGAAAACTGAGGGAATATTCATCAATCAGGGAATGGCTGAACAAGTTATGGTATATGAATGTGATGGAATACTATTGTGCTATAACAATTAATTAAAGAGATGGCTTCAGAAAAACCTGGGAAGCCTTGTATGAATTGATAACAGAATTCAGTGAACAAAAGCAGGAAGACAATTTATACAATAGCAATATCATAAAGACAAACAAGTTTGAATGACTTGAACACACCGATCAACATAATCACCAGTCACAATTCTGCAGTACTCAAGATGAAACATGCTACTCACCTCCTGACAGAGACTGATCAGATACTGAGTACAGATTGAGGAAGGGGTGTATGTGTGTGTGTGTGTGTGTGTGTGTGTGTGTGTGTGTGTGTGTGTGTGAGAGAGAGAGAGAGAGAGAGAGAGAGAGAGAGAGAGAGAGAGAGAG
>NW_027187460.1:58736443-58747621 GCF_028583685.1 Petaurus breviceps papuanus | reverse complement strand
AGAGAGAGAGAGAGAGAGAGAGAGAGAGAGAGAGAGAGAGAGAGAGAATGGCTAATATAGGAATTTGTTTTGCCTGACTATGCACATTTGTAGCATGGGTTTTGTTTTTCTTGCTTTCTCAATTATGGGGGAGGAGGAGAGGAGGTGAGAGGGAGAGAAAGCAGACATGAAAACAAAATAAAACTTAACTTAAAAAAGAATCTGTTCTAACTTGCTTCCTCCACTAAGAAAGGAAGGAGTGTAAGAGGAAGAGGCAGCTAATTCTTCAATATTTTTGCAGAGATTTTGAAACAGACAAGAGTTATGTGCTTTATCTGGTATGTTTTACATCTAATTTCAAAACTCAGCTCTTGTGAAAATAAATTATTCTTGTGTCAAAGCTGAGAGAAAGGTGGGAGAATGGTATTAGAGCATGAAGAAATAATCATAGTAGACAATAACTTTACTATAATGAGGTGATTGAACCCACAATGTGTTCCCACATTATCAGTTATCTTTTATTCTCCTAAGTCTTTCTATGCCTGCCAACTCAAGCAATTTCTCAAAAGCCAAAGCTTTCTAGGAAAATGTTTATGAACTGATGCAAAGTGAAGTAAGCAAAACTAAGAAAACATTATACAAAATAACCACAATAACATAAATAAAAACAACACCAAAACACAGTTATGATTACTAACTCTGTAGTTCCCTCCATCCTATTTCCCATGTTCATCCTTCTTTCTCTCCTTATACCACCCCATCCTTCCTCAAAAGTGTTTTGTCCTCCAATCTACCCTCCTTCTATCAGCACTCTGCTTCTCTTGTCCTCCTCCTCTCCTATTACCCTTTGGGCTAAGATAGATTTCTATGCTCAACTGAGGGTGTATGTTATTCCCTCTTTGAGCCAATTCCAATGAGAACAAAGTTTAAGCATTGCCTGACACTTCCCCCACCCCCGTACCAATCTTTCCCTCCACTGTAAAAGCTCTTTTGTGCTTCTTTTATGTAAGATAATTTACCCCCATTCTATCCCTCCCTTCCCCCTTCTCCCAATGTATTCCCCTTTCTCATTCCTTAATTTTTTTATATCATCCCATCATAATCAACTCACACTGGCATCTTCTATGTGTACTCCTTCTAACTGCCATAATAGTGATAGGAGTTACATCTCTTTTGTCACTTCGTACAATATAATAATATCTCATCATATTAATATACTATACTTTGTTCATCCATACCCCAGATGGATGAGCCTTCTTAAATTCAGTTTTTTTCCTTTTCTTTTTTACCCACTTCCAGGACCAGAAAGTTTGTTTTGCTTGTGACTATCTTTTCCAAGCATCTCTGCTTGTTTCCCTGTTTGATGGTTTTTTTTTTAAACAAAATTATTGAGTTTATTTGTGTATGTTCAGTCCTCCTTTGTCTATTCAGATAAAAGTAAGGTTCATCTAAAATGCCCCTCTCTATACTCTTCTCCCATGCTACAGTTATGAGAAATAGCAAGCTCTACCTTCCATCTCTTCCTTTCTACACTAATATATTCTTTTTACTCTGCCTTCTATTCCCCTTCTTATAACCCTGAGAACACAACCAGCCCATTCCTCTCTTTTTTTTACTTTGAAGACATTGAGATCTGAAGAGACACTTGTTTCTTTTCCCACTATTAAAATATTAGCCCCCCAACATCATATAGCTTCTTCCAATTGCACAAATAAATTTACCTTTCTAGGATTCTCTAAACTTTTGTATAAGCACTTCAAAGTTATTACTCATCTCTGGTCCTCTCGTCCATTAAAGATCCAATTTTTTTATATTAAAGGTATACTCATATCCAGTAAGAGTTTACCCCTTTGCAGGATTATTCTTGATTGTAAGCCTATATCTTGTGCCTTTTATAATATTGTATCCTAAATTTTCATTTTTAGTAGAAGCTACCACACCTTATGTGATTAGAGAGGACAGGAATGAGAGCAATATATACTGAGTCTGGGACCAGATTATAAAGTGTTTTACAAGTCGAGCAAAGATATCTTATCTTACAGGCAATTAGGGAGTCACTGAAATTTTTGAGTAGGGATGTGATATGGTCAGACTTGTTCTGTAGGAAGATTGGTTCATTAGCTTGAATTGTCATGGGGTAAGGGATGGTAGAGGTTTGAGAAAAGAAGAACACTTAGCAGGTTTTACAAAGAGTCCAGGAATGAGGTGATGAGGGCCTTTATTGATAAAGAGACAGATGTGGGAGACATGTGAGAGATGTTAAAATGACAAGGTATAGAAATACTGTGTATTGGGGATGAAGGAAAGTGAAGAATAGGCATTAGTGGAGGTAGAAATCTGTGAGATTAGAAGGATGCTAGTGCCATCAATAGAAAAGGGAAGTTCAAAAGAGAAATAGATTTGACAGACTTGGAAAGAGCTTCAAAAAAAAAAAAAAAACAACAAACCATGCTCCTATGTTGCAGAGTAAAGTAGTAGATGTTGTTGTGATTGATTTACAAGTATAGATGATATGAGAAAATGGGGAACTGGTCAAGTATGTTTTTCCAATGAGGAAACTAGCTTTGGGAACTAGTTTTAAGAAACTTGTTCAGAGTCACCTACAGAGTGGCTATTAGAACCAGGATTCACACATAGGGTTTCTTGTCCCACTACTCAATGCTACAATAGTAGCCAAAACTTTTCTTAGAATTTGCTACTGATATGCATCTGGTGACACATACCTGGTCATATGTATGCTTTTGTAGCCCAACCTCACATATGAGACAAAGATACCACAGGTGAAGCTAATAGACTTTTAAAAATGTCTCCAGAGCCAACCAAAGGGCATCCTATTGAATATGTGGTTGACCAACCTGAAGAAGTTACAGAATGTCTACACTTATTCCATTCTCTCCATGGTACTTCCTTTGCAGATTATCATTTTTCTGGAAACAGCTCCCTATCATCTATTGTTAATGTAGAAAGATGCCATCTCAGATAGTATAGACATGTACCAGAACCCAATTACAATAACTACTACTTTTACTACTGCTGCTGCTGTTGCTGTTGCTGTTGCTGCTAAATATCTAGCATTTATATAGAGCTTTAAGTTTTGCAAAGCACTTTAAATTTATTATCTCATTTTATTCTGGCAACAACCCTGGGAGGTAGGTGCTATAATTATCTCCATTTTAAGGATGAGGAAATTGAGTCTAGATGACTTTAAGTGACTTGTTCAGGGGTGCACAGTTAGTGAATGTTTGAAGCTGCATTTGAATTCAGGTTTTCCTGTCTCCAGGTCTAGTATACATACACATTTTTAAAACCAAACTGTTTATAATGCAGCTTTTCAGTGTTATTTACAATCTTCCCCCCCCCCCCGTTCTGCTATGTATATGGAAATTCCAATTATATTTTATGTTTATTAAGTTCATAATTCTAAAAAGTAAAATTGAGATTTCAAAAAAATCAGTAAAAATAATACTAGCTCTATGGACCATTAGTATCAATTTTGTGATTAGTTTGTGAGCTCCTTGAGAGTAGGGACTATTTGCTCATAGCAGGCTCTTAATAAATTCTTGTTGACTGACTCATTTTGACAGAGAGGAAAAAGTACTAAGCTTGGAACCAAAAGACCTGTGTTCAAGTTCTAGCTGTTATATTTATTAATTGTAAGGCCACAGCCTTGTCCAGTGGTATGCTGGTAAATGTTTACAAACTAGCTCTCAGAAAACCATGATGCACATTTAAATATGATCATCTGTATTAACATCACTTTTTTTTAATTTTCATTTTTAATTACAACTGTACAACAGACCATTTTATTCTTGCATCTTTTCAATGGTTTCTTCCTTATATTTGCCCTTCTCCTTTCCAACTTGTCAGGATTTGGCTTTACGCTCAAGAATCTTTTTGCGATCTTTGTCCAGTTTTAGTCTGGTGATAACTACCTTACTAGGGTGAATTCCCACATGGACAGTTGTGCCATTAGCTTTTCACGTTGTACACGTTCAATGTAGATGAAGTATTTCTTTCTGTAAACCTGAACTACCTTGCCAATTTGCTGACCTTTGTAGTGTCTACGAATCACCTGGACCTCGTCGTCCTTCCGGAAGGGCATCGAGCGCACGTTGTATTTCTGCCTCAGCTCTTTGGAGAGCGGGGAGGACATGATCTTGCGCCAGATGTGCGAGGGCACATTGAAGTGTCTCTTTCGGTTCTTGCTTGGCTCCGAGGTCACGAATGGATTAAACTTCATTTTGGCAAGCGGGACCACCCGAAAAGAGACACCTGCGCCGCCTGGTACCGGAGTTAACATCACTTTCTTAGGTCTAGACAACACAAAAATAAATCAAGACTTGATTTGTAGTGTTTGTCAATTTCCCAAAGTGTAAATGCTGACACTGGGAATGTAATCACTGGTTCTCAGAACTCTATGAACTAACTTAGCACACCCCTGGACTTCACTCAACCTGTGAGAGCCTCAGTCTCTTCATGTGTAAAACAAAAATAATTATACTTACACTCTCTATCTCACAGGGCAGTTGGGTAGAAACAGTATTAAAATCATGAATGTACTGTATAAATGTGAGTGGTTTTTGTTATGTACTTTATGAGATTATTGTGAGAAAAATGCTTTGTAAAACTTGAAGCATCATAGAAATAGAAGATATTAATGACCTCTGCCTGATCTTAGATAACGATGATTTTGTAACTCAGGACATTTTAGGCACAAAAGAAAGATTTTTCTTTTCTATGAGTACATACAGTCAATCTGGCATCAATCCAAAATGAAAAACAATATATACCAATGGGTGTACGCTGAGAAAATGGAGAAGTATTTGGCTGTGCTCTTTACATATTTCTGAGAGCACTGGTTGTTCTAAGTAACTTAGGAAATGATTATAGGTTGGGGAAGGAGGGGGACAAAGGAAGGGGTTTAAGTTTCATCTGTCAGCCAAAGTTTAGATATATTACTTTCCTTTCTTAGTTAACTCCAGACTCTTTCCTATGTAGAAAGCATTGTCATTAACTAAGCAATAAGATAAACTCTCCCAGTAATTATACAGTTGAAAGGCAGCAAGATGTAGTGAATAGAAGGCTAACTGTGGAGTCAAAAAGACCTAGGTTCAAGCCTTGCCTCTGACACATATCAGCAGTATAATTATGAGCAAATCCTTTAACTTCTCACAGTCCCCAGGCAACTAAGACTCTAAGATGTGGCTGATGTTCCTTTCTTTTGCATTGGTGGAAGAACTTTCCATTCTAGAATTCTACTGACTCGGTGAAATCACAGGTCTGAACCTCCCTTCCTCTCTCTCTCCCCATGCATTCATTGTTAAAATAGCACAAGGAGCAAATCAGGGAAAGGACCCTGGCATGGTTCCTTGAAATGCATAGAAGGGATCTGTCCAGCCAGAAATTTGCTGTAGAGCTGGAAGTGACCTCATGAAGTAATCATTTTAGTGCATTCTCCTCTCAAAAGGAAGGAAATCAGCATTGAGTAAGCCCAGCCCAGTGTTGAGCACTTTACAACTATTATCTCTTTTGACCATGACAATAGACTTGGGAGTAGGTGCTATTATTATCCTAATTTTACAGATGAGGAAACTGAGGCAGACAGAATGAGTTGCTCAGGGTCACACAGGTAATAAGTATCTGAGGCCAGATTTTACTTCAAGTCTTCTTGACTCCAGGCCTAGAAGCAATGACCTCTGTTAAATTGACACTATTCCTGGAGTAGGACAATTAAATCGAGGCAGCAACATAGTAAATAAAAGCCAGGTAGCAGTACACTCTTGATAACATAGAATACGCAGAGTTATTGATTTCCTTCTGTTGGGAAAGCAAATATAAAGCCTAAAAGTCTGGAATTATTGGGAAAGGCCCATTACACGTGGGGCTATCTCCAAAGGGACCTGGCTGCAACTTACATTAGGATTCCATACATAGCCCAGAATAATCCTCAGTTGGTTTATTCATCCAAACGAATTAATCACCACATTAAAGTCAAGTTCACTTTAAGTTTATAACTCCCTTCATTGCTGCTCACAGACTATTCATTTCTGGGTCACAAAATAAAGGATGTTTTCTTTCAATAAGAACATGATATTGGATTTGGACTTAGGATTTCACCAAGACAGGGAGATCACCATATACAGACCAGGATATTTCTCATGATATTGGGCTGTTGGACAAACCTGTCAAGAGTAGCTAAGTGCTACTGTTTTCCTACCCATTCTCTGCAATTTCAAAAAATATACAGTCTGCTGAGCAAATGCTTGGTTGTTCTCTGGAGTATTCCAACCCTTCAAATGAAAACATTTAAATAGCAGTTACCTATGGTACTTAGGAATTAGAGCTGTAAGGGATTTTTGATCCCATAACCCAGGGGTGGGGAACCTACAGCCTCGAGGCCATATGTGACCCTCCAGGTCTTCAAGTGCAGACTGCACTTGAAGTTTGGATTTGGCAAAGGGCTGCACTTGAGGACCTAGAGGGCCATATGTAGCCTTGAGGCTATAGGTTCCCCACCCCTGCCATAACCCAATTTCTAGCAAAATGAATGCACTAGCCCTTCCACTCTCTAGCAGCACCTCTTCTTCAAGCTTCCTATTGTCTTGGCTCTAAAGGCTTCAAGCTCCTAAATAACTTTCTACAAGTCATAACTTTCAAATAGAGATATAAAATTTCTAAATTTACAAAAACAAAGTAAATTGGTGAGAAAAAAGAAATACAATGCCTTTTTCTTTTAAAAAAATTCTTTACACATCCACAGTCATTTTAGTTAAACAGCATATAAGTACTATATATAATGGGTATTTGGATCACAGGAACATTGATCTAAATCTGTAGGGGGCCCTAGAAGTCATCTGGTCCCACCCTATCAATTTTACAGATGAAAAAAGTTAGGTCTAGGCAAGTGAAGAGTCTTGTCCATGGCAATAACTGACAGAGCTGGGACTCTTTCCATTATGCCACACTGGTCTATGTATAAAATGATTAGGTCTAGTATATTTATTTGTAAATGTAAGAAAATTAGAAAAAAAAACACCTAGGAAATTTTTTGAGAAACTTTTTTGGAAAAGGGTATTTTGTTTTCAAATTTAGATGGAGGAAAATTATTCTGTGGCTACCATTTTACTTAATTTAATTTATTTGTGTATTTGTTTGATTATTTTAAAAATACTTTATCAATGCCTTTTTATTTTTATACTATCTTTCCTAATAATCTATCTTTTCCATAATAATAATATGTTCAGCAAAATTGATATAACTGTAATTGACAGAGTGGTAATATGCCATAACTAGTCATCATCTTTCTACAGAAAAGAAAAGAGGTGTGTTTCAGCATTAGCTATTTGCAACCAATATTGATCATTGCCTGGCTTTAACTCTGGTTGGTTTGAGTGGCATGGCACTACATGTTGGCCTTAGAGTTAAGAAGACCTCAGTTCAAATTTGACCTTAGACACTTTGCTGTGGAACCTGGGACAAATCATTTAACATTTCTCAGGCTCAGTTTTCTATTCATTAAAATAGTGACAATAGGGGGCTAGGTGACACAGTGAATAGAGCCCCAGCCCTGGAGTCAGGAGGTCCTGAATTCAAATCCAACCTCAGACACTTAATGCTTACTGATGACCTTGGGCAAGTCACTTAACCCAATTATCCTGCCTTGCCCTTCCAAAAAGACAAAATAAAAATAAAAATAGTGACAATAATAGCATCTACCATATAGGAGATTGTGAAGATCAAATGAGATAACATGTAAAATGCTGTTTATTTAATTAGTTAGTATCATAATTTTTAGCATCTCATCTCAGTATAGTTACTATTTGAAATATCCATAAGATCATAGATTCAGAACTTTAAGGAACCTTAGTGATCATTTTGTTTAATTTCATTTTACAGATGAGAAAACTGAGGCTGATGGAAGCTGATTAGTAGAGTCATTCCTTCAACTTTTGATGCAGTGTTATTTCTTGTAACCACGCTACTCTTACACCTTTACAAAGTTCAGGTTCCTAAGATTTAAAAATGGATCTAGGGCCAGCCCTTCTCTAAATACTATGAAGAAAAGGAGAAGTCACAACTGATAATTTTTGTATATTGGCACAGTTTCCATAAGATTTATAAATTCTTCTGGTGCTTTTTGCAGTGGATTGGGATTTGAAATCATTGAAGCCCCCCCCCCCCCCCAAGTTCTAGGGCTATTTTGAATGGGTTGGCTTTTACTTTGTCTCAGTGGAAAAGTGGTTGCTACTACTTCTAAAAGAAGTTTAGTATTAATGGAGTTAGGAATTAGGAAACCTGTGTTTGAATCTTAGCTCTGCCACCATCTGATTGTATGATCTTAAGGAAACTGATGACCTGTGAGGTTATCTGTAAATGAAGGGTTTTGGCCTAAATAATCTCTAAGGTCTCTTCAGCTGTAGCAATTTATGCATCTATAAACTCTGAGAAGCTGGAATCATGAGAGTTAGAAGTCTGATTAGAAGCAGGGTTTGGGGGGGGGGGTTAATTGGGGGGCTTGGTACAGTTGTTAAAGCCCTGATTATCCTTCCCTATTTTGCTAGGATTTTTTTTTATTTTCTTGCCAAACAAGTATCATTGTGAGGAAATAGTTCTTAGGGCCCACACCTCCAGGAGGTTGAATGTATATACAGAAATGCTTTAACTGCCAATATGATAACTTAGCTGGGAGCTCATAGCACAAAGGAATGATGCACCCACAGCCTCTTTTAAATAATTTCTACAAGAACTGTTGTGCATCTAGGAACCTCTGGTTTAGTTCTACAGTATAACTCTTTGAAAGAATCATATAAGAAATTGCTAAGGGCTGAGAGGTATGTCTGATGATGTCATCAGCATGTGTGTCAAGGTATTTTACAGATAGCTTTTCCAGGTCGCAGTGGTACTTGTCCTTTAGCAGCTCACAGAACTGCTTGGGTAAGCAGTGGGCAAAGGTTCATGCTCAACTCCATGGGATATGCTTCAGTCTATTTCCTACTACTTTTAATGTTAGTATCTTATTAATAAAACAGCCTCTATGATGAATTCTTGCTAAGAAGTATGCTAGGCTATTGAGCAGCTTAAAAACTACTTCAATTGGGGCAGACAGGTAGCACAGCGAGTAAGAGCACCGGCTCCAGTGTTGAGAAGACCTGGAGATCGAATCCCGGGCTCAGACACTTAGCACCCACCCAGAAACACCTGGCTGTGTAACCTTGAGCAAGTTACTTAACCCCAATTGCTTAGGGGCGGCCAGGTGGCTCAGCAAGTAAGAGCACCGGCTCCAGTGTCGGGATGACCTGGATCAAATCCGGGCTCAGATACTCAGCACCACACCCAGAAATAACTGGCCGTGTAACCTTGAGCAAGTTACTTAACCCCTATTGCTTTAAAAAAAAAAAAAAACTACTTCAATCTCTAGGAGAAAGGACCAGCTATAAGAGGTCATTGGTGGAAGGAGAGTCACACGGTGAAGAGAAGAATCTAAGACTTAGACGAACTAATGCAAAGTGAAGTGAGCAAAACCAGGAGATCATTGTACACAATAACAGCAATATTGTATGATGATCAACAGTGAATGACTTAGCTATTGTCAGCAATACAATGATCCAAGAAAATTCCAAAGAATTCACAATGAAAAAAATGCTATCCATATCTAGAGAAAAAAAACTAATGGAATCTGAATGCAGATCAAAGCATACTTTTTCTTTACTTATTTCACTACCCCCCCCCCCCGCTTTTGATCTGTTTCTTCTTTCACAACATGACTAATATGGAAATATGTTTTACATGATTATACATATATAACTTTTATCAAATTGTTTACTGTCTTAGGGAGGGGGGGAGGTGAGGGAAGAAGGAAAAAAATTGTAACTCAAAATTACAAAAAAAATGAATAGGAATGGCTAGGTGGCTCAGTGAATAGAGCACCAGACCTGGAGTCAGGAGGACCTGAGTTCAAATCCAGCCTCAGATACTTAACACTTACTGGCTGTGTGACCTTGGGCAAGTCACTTAAACCCAATTGCCTTGCCTTCCCCCCTCCAAAAAATAGTAAAAAAACAAAAACAAAAAACCCCCACACACAAAACCATGAATGTTAAAAATTGTCTTTACATATAATCGGGGGAAAATTTTTTTTTAAGAAAAGCATCTAAGATGCAGAAAAACTTTTGTTGTTAAGTCACCAGCTCTGAACAATTGGCACCATATAACTCAGTGTCTTATTAGGGACCTATTCCTCTGGACCTTTGAAACTCACTCGGACTAATTTTTTAAATTTAATTTTATTATTTTAAAAATTAACAACAATTTATTTTCTCCCCCTCTAACCTGACCCCACTCCCATTCAACAAAACAAAAGAAAAATATTATGATAGATATGCACAGCCAAGCAAAGCAAATGCTTACATTGACCATGTCCAAAAATATGTATCATTCTGAATTTTGAGTTGATCACTGCTCAGTTAAAAGTTTAATAATGTAGTTTGTCTTCAGTCCTTTGAAATCATGTTTGATAATTGTATTAATCAGAATTCTCAAGTCTTTCAAAGTTGTTTTTTTTTTGCCTTTATGATCTTGTTATCATATATGTAATTCTGTTCTCCTAGTTCTGCTTAATTCACTCAGCATTTGCATACAGGTCTTTCTAGGTTCTCTGAAACCATCAATTTTGTCATTTCTCATATTGCAATAATATTACATTACATTCATATCCCAATTCATTTAGATATTTCCCAACAGATGGGCACCCACTCATCTTACATTTGTTTCTACTACAAAATGAACTGCCATTTTTTGAACATCTGGATTTTCTCTTTCTTTTAAAAGTAAATCTTTTTGAGGGATATAGGTATAGTAGCTCACCTAGACCTACTTGAGGCCCTTAGAGAAGTCAACTCAGGTCAGACCCTACAGCCTTCTTTGAGTTGGGAACATAACACCAGTTGGATGCTGCTGTGAGCATGAGCTATGTCTCTGGTATGCAGCAAGCTGGTACACTGATCCAAAATATGCTGCAAAAACTTTGGCTCCCCTCCTGAATGTCATACAGTTAACTCGCAATTATTGCAAAAAGACTATCTATTTCCTGGATTATCTACTATGATCTTTTCATTCCAGGACATCTTCAAATCATTTTTCCTCTACTATGAAATTTCCTTCCAGGTTTCCTCCTTCAGCCGTAAGGATTTGTTGTTCAGG
>NW_027187460.1:58718259-58736433 GCF_028583685.1 Petaurus breviceps papuanus | reverse complement strand
ATTGCTAAAGGAAGAAAGGAAGCAAACATTTCTGAAGTGCCTACTATGTGCTACGTACTGTGCCAAGTGTTTTACAAATATTACCTCATTTGAACCTTGAGAGTAGGAACCATTTAATTTTTGTCTTTGTATGCCCAATACCTAGCATGGTTCCTTGCATATAGTAGGCACTTAGTAAATATTTGTTGAATGGAATCAAATTGGACTCCATGCTTAGCCTTTCTGTGTCATGAAATAGTGACCTTTCTCAGAAGCTGTCACCTTGCCACAAGTGACATTGCCAAAACTATCATTTTCATTATGCAATAAAGAACAGAAAGATTTTAAGTAAACATTCACAGTTCTGAATTCTACTAGGAGAGAAGAATTCTTAGTATTTATGTATAGCTCTCCTTTTGCTCAAGGAGCTGAATAAGACAGGGATGGAAAGCTCCTGACAGAACATAGAAAACAGTGTGTTCTGATCCAAAGGGGCTGTGACTGACTGAAGATAAGACAGTTTTCCTCTCCACTTATCTTGAAATATGTTGAGAATGACAATCTTGCAAGTGGCAAGAGGTAAGAAATAAAGATGTGACTTATCTGTTCTATGAATGAGAGAGTACAGATGAGCAGCTACCTCCTGTTACCTCAGCCAAACAACCCCTCTACTATGGCTTCACTGTTGGTTAACTTTCAGGGAAGATATAGCTGTGACAAAAAAGAAGAAAGCTCTTCCCTGGTTCCTGAAAATAGTACTATTGAAACTTGCAACTCCTCATTTCCTACTTTATGGTATTTCTTTCACTGAGCCTCCTTTCCATTTCTTGTTTCTAAAAAACAAACAAACTTGGTAAAATATTCTTAAAACTAAACCAGCTTCCCTAAAATACTGTTCCTCTGTGTGTGTGTCTATCTCTCTGTCTCTGTCTCCATCTCTGTCTCTCTGTCTTTGTCTCTCTCTGTCTTTGTCTGTCAGTCCCTCTGCCTCTGTCTGTCTCTCTCTGTATGAGTATTTTCAGGATACTAAAAACAGCAGTAGAGTGATTATCTACACTCACCCTAGGGACACAAAGAGAGAAAGGAACTCACTTTCCAAATCACTGGGGAAGTTCTGTAGCCTGAGGACTCAGAAAGAACCAAAGAGATTGCTGAATCCTAATTATTTAGCTCCACCAAAGTAGAGAAGTTCAGGCAAATCTGAATCTAGGCAATGAATGAGCTAAGCATTAGTGTGGGTGGGGTGGAGGGAGCAGGCTAGAGAAACTTTCTCTCTTGGCCCTTCTGAGGTCAATTGCTTTGAGCAACTCTTTTGACCATTGTTTGATTTCCTGGGCAGCTTCACAAAAAGCCCTCTCCTGAAGGGCTGAGTGAAGGCACCAGCAA
Source organism: Petaurus breviceps papuanus (assembly GCF_028583685.1). Taxonomy (NCBI): domain Eukaryota; kingdom Metazoa; phylum Chordata; class Mammalia; order Diprotodontia; family Petauridae; genus Petaurus; species Petaurus breviceps. Next base: position 58,735,068 of record NW_027187460.1, on the reverse strand, counting down.
AGGAAAAGTGAAGCCATGGAGGGAAAAGCTAGGAAACAGTTGCTCCACCCACAGGAGGGGGGGGGCACTCAAAATCTAGTAGTTAGCTTTTGTCCTAAAACAAACAAGTTCAACCCCAGCCACTGTTTGAGATATATGAAAGGAAAAGGGAAATTATTTAGATCCGAATTCTTGGCTTAAAATCCTTTCCTCAAAATGGTTTCTTAAAGCCCTGCCCTTTTCCCCTGAGAGGTCATTCTAATTCGTCTTTGTTTCTGAGGTTAGTCATTCTTTCTGGGTTTTCCCTCCAGGCAGTTACAATAGTTTGCAGTCTCTGGAATGTTGAAAGTCTCTATCAAAATCTCAGCTATTTGAAAGCTTCTTGGGTAAGAGGTACTAATTAGATGAGTCCTCTATAGCACTGGTGTCAAACTCAGGTAGAAATAGGGGCCATTAAGACATACATAAGGATCCCTACAACAGTATATTGACTTAGAAAACCACATTAATATCATTTATGTTCTAATTCATTTTTATTTATTTTGTTAATTATTTTCTAATTACATTTTAATCTGGTTCCAATGTGTTTGACACCTCAGGTCTAGATAACCCAAGGTTAACCCTCCAAGTCTTGTTCCTTTTGGTTTTGACTTTTAAAACATTGAAATATTTCCCAAATGTATTAGAGGGAGCTTGGGGTAATAGATTGACAGTAGACAGTTAAGCTTGGAATCAAGAAGACTTAGTTTCAATTCCAGGCTCTAATACAGTGTAACTCTAGTAAATTAGTTTCCAGGTGCTTCAGGCAATTTCCAGGGCTTATTTATTAAGTCAGAATTGTGGTCTGAGGCTTTTGGAGAGAGTTTCAGGCCAGGAGCCCTCCCTAATGAATATATTCAGCTAAACTTCCCTTCCTTCTGAAACAGTATATACTGGATGTAATTTCACCTTTTCTCATCATCTCAGGATCTTTATGAACATCAGTTATTATAATATGCCAGAAACAAAGATTCAACTATATATGCAGATGGTGTGGTATTTAGAATTGAATTAGATACAGACTCCAGAAAATACTCTGGAATTTGATTTCTTTAAAAGTTTCCCATTGTAACATTGTAAAGACAATTTTGAAATTAATAATACAATGTGTAATTGTATAAAATAGTACATTGTATAATACGATCATCTGCCATGATTCTAAAGAACCAGTGATGAAGTATGCTGCCCCATCTCCTGACAGAGAGGTGATGAACCCAAGATGCAGAAGGAAACATACATTTTTGAATGTGACCAATATGGGATTTTGTTTCACTTGACTATGCACATTTGTTATAAAGGTGTTTCTTGTTTTCAATTGTGAGATGTAGGTGGGCAAGAAAGAAAACAGATAAAAAAGGAAAATAAAAGTTACATTAAAAGAATCACTTATTGTCATCGTAATTTTTTCTTTTGTCTTTTTCTCATAAAGGTGGAGAGACAGACACACACACAGAGGAACAGTATTTTAGGGAAGCTGGTTTAGTTTTAAGAATATTTTACCAAGTTTGTTTGTTTGTTTGTTTTTTAGAAACAAGAAATGGAAAGGAGGCTCAGTGAAAGAAATACCATAAAGTAGGAAATCATTAGCTCTGTAAGGAATAAGTAAATGTGTGACGCCTTAGAAAAATCTGGCATGATGACTTGTTTTCATCTCCAAAGGGCCTGCTAGTACTGTTTGGTACTATATTAGTAGAAGCCTGAAACATTGGCATATTATATACTCATAAAGTATATGATGTGGTGGCCAATGGAGCTTGGCTGTCTTTCTACAAAGTTATTTAGGGATCCAAAGGATGAAGCTACCTTCTTGCAAGTGATTTTTTCGCTCTCTGGAAAATCACCTTCATTTTGGTGATTAGTGTCCTTTTACTTGTCAATATTATTCAAAGCATTACTCCTCATCTTTACATCTTTAAAACAAGAGATGACACACACCTCTTACTGAGCTTCTACCAATTATTCCATTTCACTAAAAAGAAGAATGTTTGTAGTATGGAAAGGAGGATCATCTTTTATCATTTCTTGAATCTGTGTCAAGGTATTTTGGAGGAGGGCTTACAGACTTTCCTTTATCACTAAGTCAGAATATGCTCCACGTTCTCCTAAGTATTTGATATTTAGTAGTCATTTAAAATAAGATTTCAAGTACCATATAGTACCAGAAGAATTGATCAGCTTCCCACAAAATTTCCCCTATAGGGATGTTTTACTCTGAATAATACCCTTGCCCATAGGTTGCATCATTAGTGAGCAAAGAAGTGGTTTAAAAAACAAATTCCTATATACCAACACTGCATCTTTCTCAGGGTAAGAGTTACAACAGTCTAATAGTAGAATAGTTTTTATTTACTCAGGAAAACCTGAGGTTGGAAGTGGTTTCTCACTGAACAGTCCAAGGAGATAAAAAAAATCAGAAATGGAGAGGAGTTATTGGGGGAGGCAACAAATGGTAGTAGAAAGGGGGATAGCACTGGATTCAGAGGACTGGGTTTGAATACCAAATCTGACACTTTCTATATGTATGACCTGGGGTAAGTCACTTAACATTTAGAGCAGAGGCTGTTTTTGTCTTTCCTTGCATCCCTATCCCTATCACTTGCACAGTGCCTTATCTAGTAAGTGCTTAATAAATTTTCATTATTTGACTGATTAATCTCCCTGGATCTCACCTCCTTCATCTATAAAAATTAGGGGATTGGGACTCTGAGGTCCCTTCTGTAGCAGCAAGCACCCCAGCATCCCCAGGGTGGCTGCCAACACAGGTTCTTAGATCTGCTTTGCTTAAAGGAAAGCAACTCAAAATTGGTTAACAAGCTTACTTAAACAGTCAAATATATATCATTTACCTAGTTCAGGGGAAAAAGGTCAGCACCCCAAACTTCAGAGTATAGAGACAGAATTATCAAGACAGAGAAACAGATCAAGTAGACAGGTTTCCAACCTGTCCAACCATTACATCCATACCAAATCAACATATGGGTTTTTCAAAGCCGGGGTGCTCTCAACAACAGCTTCCCAGAGTCTCATCTGATCAAATCACAGAACACTTCTCAAAGTGAGCCCCAAAGCAAAGCCTCAAATCAGGGATTATATAGCCTTCTCCTGAGTCAGAGAATGTAACCACCCTCTTGACCCACTGCCCAATCACACAGCATCAAGGTGTGGGCATTCCTGAAAACCAAGCCTCCTGCCACAGGCTCCATGTGACCACATTCAGCCTATTAGGAGGCAGAGTATATTTTCAAATCAAGGAAAGTTCTCAGAGTCTCTTAAGCCTATCAAAGGGCCTAAGGGCAGGGAAGATCTTTAAATTTGCATTTCCATTACACCATCCTGCTCAAAAACTTTGGTCCTATTCATTTCCTTGGGCTCTGTAAGGAATAAGTAAATGTGTGACGCCTTAGAAAAATCTGGCATGATGACTTGTTTTCATCTCCAAAGGGCCTGCTAGTACTGTTTGGTACTATATTAGTAGAAGCCTGAAACATTGGCATAAGTAAGAACAGTCCTAATTCTGTTTAAGCTCATAGGGCACTTGAATCACAGGCACCTGCTAGAGTAGGCGTTAGCAAGGACCATGAAAATAGATTGGATTCATCCTCACTGTAAAACTATTCACTGACTATATCTCAATGTCTGCCACAATCACTCAGTTTGAAATATTCCAGATCAGGTGATGAGGCTTAATCAACTGCGAATACTCAGAAAAATCCTTTTCCTTTTCAGTAATGATTAGACCAGAGATAGCAGCATTATTAGACATCTAAGAAACACTCATAAAGAGCCTGAGCTAAAAGCTCCAGCTGGTAGAGTCATAATATGGAACTGTTCCATGGCTTGGGGTGACTCAGAATCTGAAAAAAAACGAGATTAGCTGCCCTGCCTGAGCTCTGATATCATACTGGTGGAGGAATGAATTTCTTACTGAGTGCACTGTGAGGACTGAGATTGTATTAGAGTACTCTTCATGAAGCAGGTACTTAGAAATGTTTGTTGGATGAAGGTGTGAATCCAATTGAGTCCAGTTTAAATTTAACACATATTTATTAAATGCCTACTATATGTAAGGTGCTAGGTGCCAGGGATACAACAATAAAAATACTCCTCTCCCCCTTATCCTCATGGGGCATATTATATTCTACTGGGAATGGAGGAGATAAGACATTCACACATATTAATATACCACAAAGAAGGGAGAGACAGAGCAAAGAATACTAGACAAAGCATTCTAAGGATATCTGAGAAAGAAGAGAATATTGTTGGCTCAAAAAATCAAGATAGACTATGTGAAGAGGGTGACGTCTGAGCTGGACTTTGAAGGAATATGAGAGGCAGAGGGGAGGGAGTGTATTCTAGACATGAGGAAGGGGGATGATTTGTACAAATGTGCAGAGGTAGGAGATATCATGTCAAGTTGAGGGACTACTTAGTGGTCTGATTTCACTAGAATATAATGTGTGTGTTAAGAGTAGTAATATCAAATAGGAATGAAAATGTAGATTGTCTCAACTTCTGAGAATGCCAAGCTAAGGAGTTTGTATTTTATGTTGGAATTAATAGAGTGCCATTGAAGGTTTTTCCCCAGAGTAGTGACATGGTCATATCTGTGCTTTAGGAATATTATTTTGATAGCTGTGAAAAGTATGGATTAGAGAGAAAAGAGACAGACAAACCAATTAGAAGGTTATTGTAACAGTCCAGGTAAACAGTGATGACACCTATGTTCTAGTGGTGCCCTGTGATGCCAAGCAAAGGCAACTTCCCAAGGTTCAGAATACCAGCATAGGTGCTCTCCATTTTATTCAGTGACAAACCAAGAACAGAGAAGGTCAAAACATGACATCATTCAAAATACAGCATTCACCAAGTATAATTCAATAATCTCCAAGTACTACTCCACCCCTGGACATTATAATTCATTTAGTCAATCCCAAAGACCCTCTTCTAAGCACTACTCCACCCCTAGGCTGTACATTCATTTAGTCAACCACAAAGCCCTTCTTCTCAAATGGAGATTAGTTTTCAATCATAAGTAAAGTACATTCACTTGTTCAATCACAGAGCACAAAAAAGTCAAAAGTTCCCCACCCTTGGATCACAATTGAATCTACCCCAGAGTTACAAAAAGCTTAAGCACAGCATTTAATACCCAAAGAGAGGTTTTTTCTTCATCTTGACCTGAGGCAAGTTCTCAGCAATCTTTGTTCCTGGGGAGACAAAGCTTAGCAAGGCCACAAGATACATTGCCAGTGTCTTCATTAATTCATTCTCTGTCAGCAGAACAGTCCTAGGACCCCTGAAAGCATTAGCAAAAGCCTCTCCCAGGATTTCTGTAAACATACATCAAGAAAATCCTTCTTCAGGGCTTCTGAACAAACAGCAAGGTTGCAGGACCTCTGCATCAACAACACTGTCCTTTACCAGTGGACAGAATTCACTCTCTGTCTACAGAACAGTCTCAGGAGCTCTGAACCAACAGCAAGGTTTCAAGACCTCTGCAACAACCAGACTGTCTTTCACCAGTGGACAAATCTGGCAAAACAACATCAAAAACAGACAGACAAAGTACCAGCATAACAGCCATGTCTCCTCAGTCCTTGGCAGCTCTGGGTGGCAGCTCTCAAAAGTCCTGGGCAATTCAAACCGGCCCTCAGCAATCCTCTCCATCTCTCTCTGCCTCCAAGGTGCTGCTTCCAAAAAGTTCTTCTGCCTCTCTCTCTGTTTGGGCCTTCTCTAAATACATGGCAACAGCACCTCCCAGTTCAGTACTCTCTTTTCACATCAACAAGTCCATCCCACAAGTGGGATCCACAAGCTCTGGGTTTTAACACAATCAATCCAAAAACCAAACCAATACAGGGGGATCTTTAAATTCCATTACTATTACATGCCCATGTGATTGGAGAAGGGAAATGCTTAAGAGGTTAAAATTGACAGGATTTGGCAACTAAATGGATATGAGAGGTGAGAGAGTAGGAAGAGACAAGGCTGAGTAAGATTTTGAACCTTGGTGACTAAAAGGAGGAAAGAGATTGGGAAGCTGGGGGAGTGGCAAGTTTATTGGAATGCCAGTTAATTAAGAAGTCCATTTTAGAAATGGTCAGTTTGAGTTGTAGTTAGGGTGTTTCCCTGTGGAAAGCATAGGTCCATCGCTATAATATTTGTCTTTTCTTGCTTTGTAGCGACTGTTTTTGATTTTGCCTTATCATTTAGTAGATGCTGTATGTCTGAGTTAATGGTATCAAAACATGTATAATAGACATTTGTAGTAGCAAAGAACTGAAAATAGTACATGCCTATTGGTTAGGTAATGGCTTAACAAGTTATGGTTCATGAATAGAAGGGAATATTCTTATGCTATAAGAAATGACTGATGTGGTGAACACATAGAGGCAGGGAAAGACTTACGTGAACTGAAGCAAAATAAACAGAGTCAAAAAACCATATACAAAATGGCTGCAACAATTTAAATGGAAAAGTTAACACTCATAAAATAGTAAAGAAAAAAAAGAATCTTTCATAAATGTGGAACATTGTATATGTTGTCAGATTTTTTTTCAATACATTGATCAATTTTACTTATTTTTCTCCCTTTTATCCTCTTCCTGTTTTTCCACGTAAAAAAATTATTTTTTAATATGGGATAGCTCTCTGGGGGGGGGGGGGAGAAGGGAAGGGAGAAAGAAAGATAGAGAAGGGAAATTAGGTGATATAAAAAAAATCCAAGAAATATTAAACATGTATTTTAAAAAAGAGTTAATGTTTTCATTGTGAATGTTTTTGTGTTATTGAAAATGAAGGAAATAAGCATTTATTTAAGCATCTGCTATGACCAGGCACTGTGCCAAGTACTTTACAAATATCTAACTTGACCTTCATAATAACACTGGAAGGTCATTTTACATTTGAAGAAACTAAGGCAAACAGAGGTTAAGGGTTACATGGCTGGTGAGTGTCTGAAGTGGGATCTGAACTTAGGTCTTCCTGACTCCAGGCCCATCTCTCTATTTACTGTATCGCCTAGCTGCCTCTAATGTATGCCAGTGAGAGCTCAGGAGCTACAATGGTGAGGAATTGAAATATATCCCTACAGACCAGGATTACCCCTAGGACATAGAGAGAAATTCAGTTGAGGCCTTGAGGCACCCCTCCTCCCTCCCCTACTGGGAACCCCAGACCTGCCAACTTGGGTTCAGGTTCTGTTAACTAAATTAGTTCAGAGAGCAAGAATGAGGAGTCTCTGCCACACCCAATTCATAGAGATGACATGTTCATTATGCTAAAATACACACACACACACACACACACACATACACACACACAGCACTGGTACCAGTGTACTACACTATCAAATCAAAAAATTTCCTTTCTACACTCCTATCATTTTCTGGGTGGCAGGTAGATCATGCCAAGAGCATGTACCTACCTAACAGAGATGTGAAGAGCAAATGGGATAATTTATGGAAAACCTTTTTACACATTTTAAAGCACTATGTAAATGTCAATTGCTACACTGCAGCTCTTCAATTGACCTGGACCTTTTGTAGCACAGGTGTCTTAGGCAGAAGTATGATGTCAATTCATATTTTTGTTTTTGGTCTTTTTGGAGAGGGAAGTCAGGGCAATTGGAGTTAAGTGACTTGCCCAAGGTCACATAGCTAGTAAGTGTTAAGCGTCTGAGGACAGATTTGAACTCAGGTTCTCCTGACTGCAGGGATGATGCCCTATTCATGGTGCCACCTAGTTAACCCCTGTCAATTCAATTTTTAACAGTTCTTCCTTAATCGTCTTTCTTCTAGTGGAATGATCATTTTCATCAAGAAACAAGTAACTCTTTTTTCATCCTCTGAAAAAAAATTTTTTTTTACTGATGCATTTTGTTTTTAGATCACCTATGATTCCAAATATAGCCTTTCCCCACCCCTGCTCTGAGAGCCATAATGATTTTCCCTATCCTCAAGGAGCTCACAAGTTGCAATCAGCTATGTACATATAAGATATATGTAATAGGATGGAAAGCAATCACAGATGGCACACACCAGCAGTTGGGGGGCAGGGCAGAAGGAACTCAGAGAGACTTCTTGCATAAGGTGGACTTTAAACTGTTTTAAAGGAAGCCAACAGTGAGCAGGAAGAGGTGGAGAAGGGAGAATAGTTCAGGCCTGGGAAACAGCTAGTGGAAAGGCAGGTCTTCTTGACTCCAGACACAACCCCAGGCCCAGCATTCTATCCACTGTTTTGTTTGATGCCTCTCAGAGAGTAAAGGATTAAAAAAAAAAGGTGGAAAGGCAGAAAAGGACTAGGTTTTGAAGAACTTTAAAAGCCAAAAGCGGAGTTTATATTTGATTCTAGAGGAATTAGGGGACCACTGGATTTATTGAACATGTGTGGTGGTGGTGGTAGTGAGGTGACTTGGTTAGACCTGCACTTTGGCAGCTGAGTGGAAGATGGACTGGAGCAGGGTAAGAGTTGAGTCAGGAAGACCAATCAGAAAACTACTTCAGTTGTCCAAGCATGATGTAATGAAGGAATGCATGGAGATGGAGGTCATGTGAGTGAAAAGCAAAGATATCTAAGAGGTATCAGAAAAGTAGAAAGGAAAAGACTGGACAACAGATTAGCTATATGGGTAAAGTAAGGAGTCTAGGATGGCACTGAGATTATGAGCTTGGATCACTGGGAGGATGGTGGTACCCTCAGGAATAAAAAGGAAACTGGGAAGAAAGAAGGGCTGGGGAGGAAAGATACTGAATTAAGTTTTGGACATATCAAGTTTTAGATGTCCATGGGACATTCAATTAGAGGTGATCTATAGGCGGTTAGTGATTGAGACGAGAAGTCAGGCAATAGATAAGGTTTGGATAAGTATGTGTACAGCCACGGAAGAGATTCACCTGTCCAGAGACAGCCATAGAGCATAAATATTTCACAAAGGGGTTCTGTCTTACTCCTCCATTAAGCCTACAAAAGTTGTCCTTCCTATTTGGAAGCATCAATTTGGCAGTGGTTTGTGCATGTATTTTTTTTTTCTGAGCTGAATATGACAGTCCTAGCTACTTTCCAGTACCCAGTAAAGTATTGCATAGGCCCAAGCGTGTGTGTATGTTCCTCTGGCTGAAATCCTCCATGGATTTTACCATAATCTACTCCCAGCTGTTGCTCTCTCTGCCTTGAGACTCCCCCTTTGATGCTGGCTACTTTGAGAAGCAGCTTCTCAGTTTGCAGCACCTTGGGACTTTCCTCACTGCTCTATGCTGCACCCCACTGGCAGACTCCTGGTATTTCTCTTTGCAAGGTCCTCCCTGTGGGGTCATTTCTGGTTGCAGCTTCTCAGCCATTAAATAATCATATGATCCTAGGATTCAGAGTTGGAAGGTACATTAGAGATCATCTAGTTCCACCCCTTCATTTTAAAGAAGAGGAAACAGTGCCCCAGAGAAGTAAAGCTACTTGCCCAAGATCACAAAGCTAATAAGCCAGGATGGTAAACATAGCCAGGATATTAAATGGGCAGCAGCAAACAGTCTGGGGCTCTCTATTTAACCTGGCAAATCTATGTGATGTTTACCAGGGTAAGGGGAAAATAAGGGAGAACTAGGAGCATGGTAAGTAGTGAAACAGTTCTCAAGGCATAGCATAAGGGACAGATAGGTAATTTTAGAACAACGATGGAGCTAAAGGTTTGGTATCATAGAGTCAATCATTCTGTCTATGGGAATTTATTAAGTTAATTACAATAACAATAGCCGGCATTTGTATAAAGTTTTAAGGTTTGAAAAGTATTATAATGTGTGTATGTATGTATATATATTCTCATTTTCCCAGAAATTGGCAAAGATGACAATAGATGATAATAGTAAATATTGAAGGGGTTACAGAAAGCCCCTTCATAACCATTTTGGAAAGTAATTTGGAATTAGGCAAATAAAGTGGCCAAAATATCTATACCTTTTGATGCAGAGATTCTGCTATTAGGTTTATATCCCAAAGGAGGTTATGGATAAAAAAAGAGTCTTCACACACATAAACGTATCTATAGCAGTGCTTTTTTGATAGCAGAAAATGTAAACAAAGTAGATTCACATTTCTCAGGGAATGGCTAGGCAAATTGTAGTATGTAATGGAATATCACTGGTATGGTAAATGACCAACATGATGAATACAGAGAAGCACGGAAAGTACAGGAAGCAGAACCAGGAAAACAGTACATAAAATGACTACATGTTTAATCATGTCCAACTCTTTATGACCCCATTTGTGGTTTTGTTGGCAAAGATACTAGAGTAGTTTACCATTTCCTTCTTCAGCTCATTTTATAGATGAAGAAACTGAAGGAAGCAGAGTTAAGTGACTTGTCCAAGGTCACACAGCAAAAAATTTTTGAGGCCAGAATTGAACTTAGGAAGATGAGTCTTCTGACTCTAGGCCTGGCACTCTATTCACTATGCCACCTAGCTGCCCATTACAAAATGACTACAAAAATGTAAATGGAAAGGACAATTAAAACAGTCTCATGATAAGCTTAGTGCCAAAGAAAATGTATGAGAAGATTCTTCTCCCACTTCTTTGCAGTAGGGAGCAGGGATTGGAAAGGAGGTTGTCTATACAAAGTTGCACATAACATTAATTGTTGCTTTTGCTTTTAAATATATTGATTGGTTTTACTGACTTTTTTCTCTTCTTCCTTTTTTTAATTTTTCCCTTTAAAAAAATTCTTTGTTATAAGGGATGGCTTTTTGGAATGAGAAGGGAAGAATACAAGGGCATACCTAGGCAAGGTAACAAAATATATCAATAAGATCTAATTTTAAAAATAGAAAAGGTATTTTCTCATTTGTCTTACAAGCCTCCAATCTGTTCCCTCTCTTATCCATACTCCACACAGCTTCCAAACTAATTTTCCTAAAGCACAAGTCTGACTATGTTTTCCCTACTGCCTCGAGATAAAATATAAACTCCTCACCTTAGTTTTTTTGCTCTTTACAAAATGGCTGCTTTCCCAGCCTTATTTCATATTATTTCCTTTCACAAATCTAGTTCTAGGCAGGAAACAGGCAATAAGCATTTATTAAGCATTTACTATATTCCAGGCACTGGTGCTAACCCCTGCAGATACAAATGCAAGGGGGTCTGGGGTAAGGAAGGAGCTTACATTCTAATGGGGAAGACAACATATAAAAGGGAACCGAATGAGGGAGGAACCATTCTTCACGGTGTAGGGGACTATCAAGATAAAGTTTGGAGGGTCAGAATGTATATGAATGTGTATATGTGTATGTATATATGTATATGAATGCGATAGAGATGGGCCTGTTCCCCAAATGGAGGCTGCAGAAGGAACTCGCCAATGGTGGAATGACCAGCATGACAAAGGAGGCTGATGAGTCATGGTGCAAAGGATGAAGAGTCCAAGAAGTAGAGGCTGGCCTGGACCCAAACACAAAATGAAGGCCAGAAGAACCTCACCAAAAGAAGTTCCCAACAAAGGAGTATATGTTTGCTGTTCCCTGAAATTAGCACTCTATCTCCAATCCCTTTCCCTTTGTTGGCATTCTTCCTCATGCATAGAATGTGTATCTTCTTCATCTCCATCAATTTAACTTCTTATGGGTGTGTTGAAGCAGGCTTGCTTTTAATTTTTTTAGTACAAATAATTATGTTTGGGGAATTGCTTCAAATCAGGGCTTGATGTATTGTTTGTCTAAGCTAAAGAAAGTGGAGAAAGTGTTAATAATGCAGATTAAATATAAAAGTGAGCCCTGTGAACATTTTTTTTAAAAGAGCTCATTGTTAAAAATTTACCAACACATTCCTTCCTGGCTTCCTTCAAGAATGAGCTCCTAGTGGGGTGGCTAGGTGGGAGAGTGAATAGAGCACTGGCCCTGGAGTCAGGAGGACCTGAGTTCAAATCTGGCCTCAGATGCTTATCATTTACTAGCTGTGTGACCTTAGGAAAGTCACTTAACACTGATTGCTCTGCCTTCCCCCCTCCAAAAAGCAAAATAAACAAACAAATAAATGAATGAATGGATAGATAGATAGATAAATAAATATGTTCCTGTCATCTCCTATAGAAGTCTTTCTTGAATTCCTTAGTTATTAGTACTCACTCCAAATTATCATGCATGTTTATCTGTTTACATGTTGTATCTCCCTAGTATAATACAAGCTCTTTGGGGGCAAAGTATTATTTCCCTTTTTTCTTTGTATTCCTAGTACCTAGCATAGTAGTATCACAAAATTTGTTTGTACTAGAGCTGCAATTACATTGGTTTAAGGAACTTTCCTAGCCAATTCCCTTAATCAATGCAAATCAGCAATTCTCTCTCTCTGATGTGGTTTTAAAGAGTTATGTGGGTGAACTAAGTTAAGGGACTTGCCCTGTTGTCACCTACTCCATCATTACTATCATTAGGTGAGTTTTTAAAAATTTTTTAATGTGTTAATTGGTTTTACTGAATTTCTTCTTCTTTTTTTTTTTTACTAAGAAAAATATTTGTTATAAGGTATGACTCTTTGGGATGGGAAAGGAAGGATGGAGATGGGGAGATATCTAAGCAAGGTAAAAAGCCAAACAGAGATTGAAGTAGGACTTCAACCAGGTTTTCCTGATTCCAAGGTCAGCTCTTTGTCCCCAGGCCTCTTTTGCCTCACATCTTGAAGATTCTTAATAGTTATCTACATAATTATTAAATATATCAACTATAAATAATAATTTCTATAATATAGAATTAGTTATACAATATAGTAATAAATATAAATAATAGCTTATCTTATATAATAATGTTATAATTTAAATATATGTGTATATAGGTTTACGTGTACATGTATATATGTATATGAACAAGATAAATGATTACAAATAATGTTACATGATATATAATATATATTACATTTTAGATATCACATATATGTGAATGAGATAGATGATTAATAAATGCTTATTGCATTGGATTGGATTGGATTGGATTAACATCAATCTGGAAGCTCAACGATCTTTCCCTTTTCACACTCTTCTTGATGTAACACTTGTTTCATTGACCTCTCCCACAAGATTGTAGAAACTGTTACTCTTTTTCTAAGAGCCAAATGTAATGTTGCACAAAAGGAAGTCTGTGCCAGCAGATGGGAGTTACAGTTGCAAAACATCTTTCTGTAAGGTCAAAGACAGTTTTCTCTCTGTCTCTCTCTGTCTCTGTCTGTCTGTTGCTCTCTCTCTGTCTCTCAGTATGAGCACAAGACTTTTTTTTGTACCAGAGCTGTGATTACTTTGGATTAAGGAACTTTCCAAGGAAATTCCTTTTGCCAATATAAATCAACTCTCTTATTGCAAGTTGGTGAAATCTTAGAGAGTAGAAAATTTGTAGATATAATATATACACACCAATTATATACTACTACACACCCCCCCACATCTTGATGCCATTTTCTCCAAATGAAAATGGCATCAAGGTCAGCTACTGCATGGAAGGTAAATAATTTAACTTGAAAAGGCTACAAAGCCAAGAGTAAAGTGGAGGGTTAGTTAGTGCATTTTTTGTTTGCAAATAATTGTGTTCAATGCAGCCTCTGAGGCTGAGATACAATAGAGTATGTATCAATTCTCTGTCACTTGTGCTAATTTTGACCTGACAATTAACACCAAGAAATCAGAGTTCTCCACCTGTCAGCACTGCACCATTCATTAGTTCCATACATGGAATCATCAGTTTATAGCAAATGGAGAAATTTTGAATACTGTGAATAAGTTCACTTATCTTGGCAGTATACTTTTCAGGGATGTACACATAGATAATAAAGTTGATGCATGTATTGCCAGAGTTAGTTCAGTGTTTGGGAGGCTCCGAAGGAAAGTGTGGGAGAGAAGTATTGGGCTGCCTACCAAACTAAAGTTCTGTAGAGCTGTTGTCCAGACCTCATTTTTGAGGTGAACCCCGGACAGTATACTAGTACCATGACAGGAAACTGAATCACTTCCATTTGAATTATCTTAGGAAGATTCTGAAAATCTCCTGGCAAGATAAGGTACTGAACAATGAGGTCCTTTCTTGAGCTGAACTGTCAAGCATCCAAACTTTACTGCAGAGAGTGGAACTCTGATGAGCTGGTCACATTATTCAACTGTCAAACATATGTTTGCCTAAAAGACTACTTTATGGAGAACTCACACAAGTCAAGAGCTCACATGGAGGTTAGAAGAAGTCATACAAGGACACTTTCAAGGCCTCCCTGAAGAACTTTGGAATTGATTTTGAGACATGGGATACACTGGCCTAGGCCCACTTAGCATGGTGAGCCAATATCAAGGAAGGTGCTGAGCTCTATGAGCAAAACAGAAGTGCAAAAGCTCAAAAGAAACATGAAATGAACAAATTTAGAGACATCACCACTCCAAATGTTCATATGGACTATTTGTGGCCAATCAGTGGTACAGCCTTCTGGAGTGGTATTAGTTTGAGCAGTCACAGTCAGACACACTATACTTTGACCCCAACATAGTGGGGTCATCATTTTGGACATCTTCAAGAATGGAGGACAATAACCAACACACACACACACACACACACACACACACACACATCTGTTAAGAATAATAGTTTAGGGGAAGCTAGGTGGTGCAGTGAATAGAGCACTGGCCCTGGAGTCAAGAGGACCTGAGTTCAAATTTGGCCTCAGACACTTGACACACTACTAGCTGTGTGTGACTTTGGGCAAGTCACTTAACCCCAATTGCCCTCCAAAAAGCAAAAAAAAAAAAAAGAATAATAGTTTGATAGTGGTACTGTTTGTTGTGAAGAAGAAAAAGAAGAAAGAGGGGGAGGAGGAGAAAAGGGAGGAGGAGTAGAGAAAGAAGGATCATTGAACCATTTTTTAAAATGTATGGAAGAGAATGGAAGGAATTCACAAGGAATACAGACAAGCAGGGCAATTTTGAAAGGAACTTGTTGAATTTATTATATGCTTTAAAAAAATCAAGCTCCATATATATAATAGAGATTTAGGGTCCTACATATAAATCCCCTTTTCTGTTCTATTTTATATATGAAAACTACTTTTTTTTAATGTTTAAGTTCAAAATGTAATTTTCTTAAGGAGAAAAAGGAAAAGACAGCTTCTGTCTGATTCCAGGACCTGATTCCATCAAAGGTTGGAAAAGGACAATCCTTCTCTACCCTAACATAATGGTGACTCATAACTGCTACTGGAAGAAGAAAAAAAAAGAGGATAGCTCTGGAAAAATTAAAGAGACTCTCATCTTTGCTTAAGAGAAGCTGGAGAAGAAAGGGGGAAAAGAGGTAGAAAGATTTTCTTGTCTGGTGAAGCTGTTTTTGCTTTTATCTATTTGAAAAGAGACTTTACTTGAGAGAAACTGAATGATATAGGACTTTTCAAAAGTGAAAAGTCATCTATTGGTAACTCTGGCTATGATATTTCTTGTAGTTAAAATATTACAAATAATTATCTATGAATTTATTTTTATTTATTTGATTCATTAATAAAATATATATTTAAAGATTTAAAGTACAGCATATATTAACAATAGCATTGTATTATATTTTAATAACTTTAATAATTATTTAATCATGAAGAAATGAGTAATTGCTTATTAAGAAAGGAGGTTTTTCCAGATTGTTAAATGGATAATATTTAACAAACTGGTACAGGGGCTTAAGCTAATTAATTAATGAAGGGGTTGCAATTTATTAATTAGAAGAAAATATATACCATTGGATTTATGTAGAGCTCTGAATAATAAAAGTTAAACATGGAAATGAGTACAGTAGTAGGCTGAGGGAGGTCACCTAAAAGAGATTGATAATATTCTTTTATAGTTTGCCCTTTTATAATCTTGAGAAGATGTTTGAATGAGTCTTTCTTTCCATAATCTCTACTCATCTTTCCAAAGGCAGACATGGGAAATATAGGATCTTCTGGTCAGCAACTCCTGTTACTAATATGTGGTTAGATTATACCAAAATAAAACAGTTTTCACATGAGAGTCATGAGTTATTTCAGAAGAAATGAGTCACATACACATAGCTGAACCAGACCAACCTCTTCACAAGGACATGAAGTTGTTGTCGAGGACTACACCAACACAGTTATAGAGCTGGGAGCAAACATAGAGGTTGCCATCCTCTACCCACCTCATTTTAAAGATGAGAAAATTGAGATCTTGAGCAGTGAGGTGACTGCCCCAGGTCATATGGTTGGTAAATGATGCCTCTAGAACCAGAATTCAGGTTTAAATCATAGTATCTCAGAAATGGTAGGGACTTCAGAGACCCATCTATGCCTAAACAGGGATCTCCTCCACAACATACACAAGCAGTTATCCAGCCTTTAACTATAAGCCTCAAGTAAGGGACAATCCATAATTTCAGAGTAAAATTATTTCACTTTTGGAGAGTTCTAATTATCATGAAGCTTTCTGTACTTCCCTTAGTTATCAACAGTCAGTTTGTCCTTAAAATATATTACATTTATTTATGTAACAGTGACCACTCTCACCTTCATAGCCTGAAGGTCAGGCCATTTTGCCTTCTTCAGTACCCTTAAAGAGGGTTGGGTATGACTAGGTTCTCTGCCATTGGATCCTGGCAAACTACTCCAGTCTCTTTGCTAAGGAAACCCCACGGATGAAGTTGATTAAATCAAACAACAATAATAGTGAGAATAAATATATAAATATCCTCTCAACACCTCAGAGCATAATTCCTTGCCCTCCTTGTGTCACCTCTTTAGGGAAGGGAAGGGAAGGGAAGGGAAGGGAAGGGAAGGGAAGGGAAG
>NW_027187460.1:58699723-58717859 GCF_028583685.1 Petaurus breviceps papuanus | reverse complement strand
GGGGAGGGGAGGGGAGGGGAAGGGGAAGGAGAGGGGAGCGGAAAGAAAAGATTAACTTCACTTTTTAGCTCAGTTCATAAATAGTCCTAAGTTCAAAGTCCAAAGCCTTTCTTGGATTTGATCCCCAGGTATCCTGGCTTCTCCAGGCTTCCCTGATGGGCTGGCTTGCAACAAATCTGGCCTGGCTAACAGCAAATCTGGCCTGAAATCCTGGCTCTAAGGTCACCATGGCTCAGTGAGGATTCAGTCTCCTGCACTTACAACAGTAAAGGACAAACAGAACAAATGAAATTGAAACCCCAACTCCAAATTCACTTTTTGGAGTCACAGGGTAGAAAGGAAAGATGGAGAGAGTAGCTCTTTCTCCCAACCCAATAAGTTTCATGGCTTCCATGCTGTGGGTAAACTGGGGAGTTGGTGGTGGTGGTGGAAGTAGGTCCCATTCTGGTCATTTTAAATAAGTTTTTAAAGACAGACTGTTTCATCTACACAGTCAGTGGAAAGATGCTATCCCATTGACTTTGTAGGGGAACACTGGGTGTCTTCTCCTTGAAGTAGGTCCGTGACTTTCTCAATTTACTTTGCAGAAGCAAAATAACTCCCTGTTATGCTTAGATGTTTGCATATTTGTTTATTCCCCCATAGGAATGTAAGTTCTTTGAAGGCAGGGACTGGTTTGTTTGAAATATTTTTTTTTCATTTCTGTATTTGTATCCCTTACACCTACTAACAGTGTTCTGTTCCTAGCAGGTGTTCAATAAACACCTATTCAGCTGGACTTGATTAGATCAAATCTAAATCCACCTCTCTGTAACTTCTAACCAATACTCATATTTCTGCCAAGTAGAACAAGTGTAAAACTTCTTTCAAATGAAGATCCTCTTTATAAATAATAATGACTGTCATTTACATAACACCTGAAAACTCATAAAGCAGTTTATATCTATCAATAATAATGATAGCTACCATATAGAGTTTTAAATTTTGCAAAGCACTTTATAAATATTTTCTTTTTTGATCTTCACAGCAACTCTGGGAGGTAAGTACTATTTTTGCCTTCATTTTTCCAGATGCAGAAACTGAGGAAATCAAAAGTTAAGTGACTTGTCTAGTGTCACACAGCTAATTAGTATCTGAGATTAGATTTGAACCTACGTTGTCTTGACACTAAATCTAGCACACTACCCATCATTTTTCCTAGTTACCTATGTCATATCTTATTTGAGTTCCATAACAATACTCTGAGGTAATTATGATTATCCTCATTTTACAGATGAAGAAACTGAAGTTTAGAGGGGTTAAATGTCTGAAGTCACATAGCTAGTGTCAAAATTAGCATTTGAAGCTAAGTCCAGGGCTAGTTTTACACACACATACATATACACACATGTATGGAAACCAGCAAATACTATAAATTGGGGCTTGGTTTGTTGTCTTGTTGATTGTCTAGATTTAAGAAAATGATGAAGAAAATGTTGACGATGCAGATCAAACTTAAAAACAAGACAGTTGTACTTTTTTAGATGAGGGGGTGATCTAGTTGTTAAACATTTACCAGCCCACCCATAGGCCTTTATCATCCTGGTTATCTTACACTTAGGCATTCTTCAGCTCATCAATGTTTTTTCTGAAATGTGGCACCCAGAATTCAATATGATATTTCAGATGGATCTGACCAAGGCAGAATACAGCAGTATTCTAGTATTCCCTAAGTCCTAGACAGTATGACTCTCTTACTATAGCCTAAAATTGCATTAAGTCTCTAAGGTCCCTATAAATGATTCCTGATCATCTAATGACACAGCACTGCCTCCTATTAAGAAAGAGAAAGATGATAACCATTGCACAAAATATAATGAGTATAAAGAGGAGGGAAATGAAAAATATATTTCAGAGATGCAAAGGTCTATTGTCTTTACCAAGGAAAATGCTTGAACTATCATTTTCAGTGTTATTAGCATTAAGTAAATGGAGTTCACAGAAACCCAGATTCTCAGAGATGGAAGTGACTTCATCAGCTATGTAGCTCAAACTACACATGAAAGACAATTCCTTCTACAACATACTTTTTTGTGTGTGTGAGGCAATTGGGGTTAAATGACTTGCCCAGGGTCACATAGCTAGTAAGTGTCTAAGACCATATTTGAACTCAGGTCCTCCTGACTCCAGGGCTGGTGCTCTATCCACTTCACCACTTAGCTGCCCCACACCATACTCTTGAAATGGTCATTCAACATCTGTTTGAAGACTTTCAGTGAGGGAGAACCCACAGTATCCTGAGTAGTAGGATAAGACTTCAGAGGAGTCATCAGAGCCTGGTCAAGCATCAGGCCTTTGTGTGCTGGTGTAGCAGATAGTGAATGAAATGAGAAGACCAATAAAGAAGGGAGAAAGGTAGATGAACTATAGGGGGGAAAACCTCCTGCCCTCAAAATAATTGTGAATGGAAGGAAGGACACTTGCAGAAATGGTTAGAGGTATATAGTGGTGTTTGAATTATTTATTTGGGACAATAGTAATTTTAATTTGGTTTCACTTTGGGATAGCAGTGATCAGAGAACTTCTGCTAAAGCTAGGCTGACTTAGAACAGTCTAACTTTGATGAAACTGAAGGGAGTGACATGAACAAGTTAGTGGACTAGATATTTTCTCTGATTCCTATAATCTCTCAATTATCCCTGAAATAGAAATTATGCACCAAGATAAAGGAGCTTTAGGTGTCTCCATGGTCTAGGTCAACCAAAATCCAAAAGAAGGTTAAAAAAAAGCAACAGGAATTGATTCTCACTGACTCTAAGCTCACTCAGAACCCTTCCCACTCTTTCCACAATACTGGTAGCAAGGTTACACTGGAAGACCACAAAAACAACACAGATTTACATAAATCTCACTCTTGCACCTTGTTTTCCACCTCCACCCCCTTTCTAATGCTGTGAAGACCCTGGCTCCAGGCTGTGGAAATTTGCTTGGGCCTAAAAAACCAGCTTAGCCAGAGCCCTTTAGGAGCAAAAGCCTGCCAGGGGAAGCAATCTGGAAACAGCAGCACTGCAAAGTTCTGAACTGCTCATGCCAGGGGTAAATAAGCTCTGAACTACTAGAGTTGGACCAGAGAACTGAGGAACAGAGAGAGGAGTGGGACAGGTCACCACGATTGAACACCATGTATGTAGGGGGTTGTGTAGTACTCTACCAATCTGAGGGAAAGCAGAACATCCAGCTGGGGCCAGTTCTTATTATCCAAATATCATTTGGGACAGAGATCAGGTTGGTAAATCATTAATTGCCCAGTGTGAGAGGAAGCTGAGATACTTTGGGATTCAGCCACTAAGTAAACCACAGAGGGGAGGGAGTCAGGAAGTGAGTGATAAGGAAAATAAGGAAGGGTGGGGTGGGGATGGGGAGAGAAGATTGAAAGTACCAAAGATTTCAGAAGGAAGAAAACTCAAAGACTTTGAATACAAACAAAAACTCAACAGGAAAAAACAGTAACAACACAAGGAAATATGGTCTTCAGATCTAACTAATAAGTTCAGGGATCTGTGAATAAATACTGCAGAATAAACAAAAATGATCCAACCATTTGATGAGACAGAGGTCCCTGCATAATTTGAGAAGAACATGGAACCACAATACACAATACCTGAATGACTTAAAAGAGAAATAAGTATGAGGACAGAATTTATGGCCTGCACAGCAAAAATAATGAACACAATAGAAAACCTTTAATCTGCCATGGTAAGCCTCACCAAGGAAACAGAAGAGAGGGCAACAGATTGGGAATGTAAATACACTGAAGAGAAGGACAATCTAGAAGAGAAGCGAGAACCAAGAACATTAACAGAAGATATGCTCACTATGCAAGCAAAACAAATACCTTGAAGATAAGATGCACAGAGACAACCTAGAGAGAGGAGGACTACCTCAGGCCAAAAACAAAAATAAAAAACAAACCTTAGCACCACATAAAGGAAAAATAGAAGAGAATCACTCAGAATGTGGTAAGCATAGAAAATGAAATTTCCATGGAAAAAATTCACAGATCCCCTCCAAAAAAAAAAAATCCAAGGCTGAAAAGGCTTATAGCAGTTAAATTTAACAATCCAATTCAGAAATAACTAGTCCTACAAACCATAAGGAGAAAGATCTTCAAAGATGAAGGAAAAAGCATGAGAGTGATGCACTAAAAAAAGAAGTCCGTCATCCACTAGAAAAAGGAGAAGGGAATGGAATAATGTGTTCTGAAGAGCAATGGAAATTTGGATGTAGCCCACAGTCAACTATTCTGTAAATCTGAGCTTAATCATATAGGACAGAAGATAGACATTCAATAATAAAGAAGAGTTTGGAGCAGTTTTAAAAAGAATACAAAACTGAAGAGTTTATTTGCCTCTCAAATGCCCTAAAGAGCAGAAATGCAAGAAGAGTAAATAAATGCGGTAGATAAGGAGAGTTACAGCAACAGAGTAACAACAGAGACCAGTAACATTTCACAGGAGACAGAGACAAAAGTGGTGATCTGGTAGAACTAATAATAAAAAGATGGTCAGGGGGCATTATAGATAGAAACTGGTGAAACCCTGCCATCAAGTGAAGGCTTCTTTTGTGGGACTACATTGCAACATGAAAGGGTACATAAAGGGGGAGAGAGAAACACATGGATAAAGAGGAGCAAGAGAAGTACTGTGGTCAAATCAAGGGTTGTGATGAGGTGACAGAGAAGAGCCTACAGAAGAATAGGTAAGCAGGTGAAGGAAAAGATTGAAAAGGGGGGAAGGAAGGAGATCTAACTTTGGAGGTGGGTGGGGTTCTACTGATGCATGAAAAGAGAGATGGTTGATGAAGGTCTATTTCTCCTAGGAGGGGGAAAGTTGGAACCCCTGGGGCCAGCTGGCATCTGGAGGAGTGGGAGAACATGGACAAAGGAAGAAAATTTTCAGGTAAACATAACACCTTCATAGAGTTGGGAGGTCCACAGGTGTTATATTGCACATGTTTTTGGACTTTTCCACGTATTGATCAGTTGTGCTAACTTTTTTTTTGTAAGCAATTGGGGTTAAGTAACTTGCTCAAGGTTACATGGACAGTTATTTCTGGGTGTGGTGCTAAGCATCTGAGCCCGGATTTGATCCCCAGGTCATCCCGACACTGGAGCCAGTGCTCTTACTTGCTGAGCCACCTGGCCGCCCCTAAGCAATTGGGGTTAAGTAACTTGCTCTAGTTTACACGGCCAGGTGTTTCTGGGTGGGTGCTAAGTGTCTGAGCCCGGATTTGATCCCCAGGTCATCCCAACACTGGAGCCGGTACTCTTACTCGCTGTGCTACCTGGCCGCCCCTGTTGTGCTAACTTTTTTTTTCCCCTTTCCAAAAACTATATGTCATATGGAATGGGAAGCAGAGAGAGATAGAGGAATACATGGGATATGAGTGGAGCAAAAAGTATCAATAAGAAATTTTTAAAAATAAACTTTTACCACTATTAGTGAATTCTTAGTAAAGTGAGTGCTTGTTGTCATGCCTTACTGGTTTCATTGACTCTTTTTGTTGTATTTTTAATTCTATGGTTTTAAAAATGGCTATTACTCTAAGGAAATATGCAACAGCTGCCACTCTTAAAGACCATCCTTCAATGATTATTAGATTGTCCCAGCTATGGGTGTGAGGAGCACAAGCATTTCAATGATAGTCCGAGCTCACAATTAAACAAGATTTGCCATACTTAACTACAGAAGTTTTGAAAACCAAAAACTGACAAGAACTGTGTTGACTCAACACAGCCTCAAGAATCCTCAGAAAACAAGACTTTCAGAAGGACATGGCAGCTCTAAACACTGCTCATTTACAATGTGGTGTTGACTTTTTGAAGTTTGAACAGCAAGATGAGTGTTAAAAAAAAGACAGCTGCTAACTGTTATGAAGAAAAAATGGTTTTTAATGGGCAAAACAGTTCAAAGGAGGGAGTACTGAAGATGGGAAGAAGGTAATTTTTGCTAATTAGATCAATTTTTCATTCAAGCTACACCAAAAACTGTTGTCAGAATAGGTCCAGGTAAGCTTTGGAATCTTGATCAGACTTACAAACTTGATCAGTTTGTAAAACAAACATCCCTAAAACACCCTAAAAAGGTTTAGGGATTTTTGACTTCTAGTAGGGATAAAAGTCTTATTCCTATTGAAGTAATGAATGCTGATAAATATAAAAAAGCAGAATTGTTCCAGAATTATAGAAATACCCAAATAGAGATTTAATATTTTGATACAGTCTTACACCCTGCCACATGTCACAGAAGGTAAAGAAACTTATCTTAGAGATGGACATAAAATATATCAATAATCTGGTTATCTAGTTCAAATTTGGCCTCAGACACTTAACACAAAACTAGCCATGTGACCTCGGGCAAGTCACTTAACCCCAATTGCCCTACCCTCCCTCCTCCAAAAGCAAAATAATAATAATGATAACAATAACAATAATCTGGGTATCCACATGAACAATGGCTTAAAATAATCAGCAAGCATTTATTAAATGCCTACTATGTGTCAGGCATTGTGCTAAGAACTAGTGATTTTAAAACAAAACTGAAAACAGTCCCTTGCCTTTCAAAGAGTTTATACTCTAATGGGAGAAAAACATGTACATGTGTAAGTATGTATCTAAGATATATACAAAGTGTATACAAGCAATCTTAGAGAGGTCTAACCCTAACAAACTGAATTTTCTAAAAGTGGGATAGACTGCTTTGACTAACAATGAGTTTGCCATCATTTGAGGATTTCAAACATAGACTGGATGATCAGATAGACAGAGAGATGATAGACAGACATAGATTGAAGCCCTGTACTAAGTATTGGGGCTACAAATACAAGCAAATAAAACAAACTTGCCTTCAAGGAGTTTACAGTTTGACGAGGGATGACAGCACATAAAGGAGAACTGGAAAAGTTAGGTGGTGGTATGGGATTGGCCAGAGTAGAGATGGCATGGTTAAGTGATCATGGGTGGGGAGTGAGGTGGAAGCCCGGTTGCCTTCAAAATAAAGTGAGACCTCATCTATCAGAGTCCCAGGTTTCTTTGGAGAAGAAGTGGGAATGATGGCCCAAGTGGAGGTAGGATGGTTTGGAGGTCAAGAAATGAGATAGACACCTGGGCTGGAGTAAAATAAAGTGAGAGCTGGCATGTTGTTGTGGGGTTCCTTCACTGGTGTGGGTTGGTTTAGAGGATTTTTAAGACCTTTTTTAACTTGAAGGCTCCAGGAGTGTGAATTTATCATATTGTAAGGGAAGACTAGCTGAAACTTCCCAAAGCAAGATGTGTCTGCTATATGGTGTTGTAATATTTGAATGACTGACTTCTCAGGAAGGAAAAATGGCAAATTGCTGACTGTAATAGATTCCTATCTTCTCCAGGTGATCTGATGCCCAGGGCAGAGTCGTGAATAGCCAAGGGTACATTTATTGGAAACATTGATGCTAGTGAGGGGCCTTTGAAAGATGACTGCAAAAAAGGTTAGCAAGTGGTCACAAAGAACCAAATAGGAACCACCTTCAGTTTTGGGGTAGCCTGTTGGATTTGGAGAAGGGAAAAACTGGGTTCAAATCCTGCTTCAGATGCGGAGCAAATCACTTTTACATCTTTCTCAGCTTCATTCTCTTCATCCTTAGAGTAAAGGGCTAGGACTTGATGGCTACTAAGATCCCTTTCAGCCCTATTGTCCTATGGTTGTAGCTTTGCCTAAGACTTATTCCTTCAGACCCCACCTTTGGTGGACTGAAGGTCATGTTTTCTGACTTGTTTTTCAGTTTATCTACAAGAGCAAATTACTCCTGACAAGCTCACTGTAACATATATTAATTTCACTCTTTCCTTCATTGTCTACAATTATTTTTTTACTGCTCTTACCTTAATATTCCCTTAAACTTCATTTAAAGCACAAAATTCTAGTTTAATCTAGTTCTCTCTACTATATACCTATGCAATAGAAAATAGAGGAAAGATGAAAAGCCAATAAGAATTTCAAATAATACATACATCCCAAACCATATGAACATGTAAAAGATATGAATAAAGAAAGGTCTATATAGGAATTTTGCTATGTTGTCTGATGGCTCTTTGTGAGTTATTCGTCTTTCAAAGTTCCAGACAGTTATTCCTTCTGGAAGACATAGCTCACCAACAGATCTGAAATTTAATCCCAATTTTACAAAGACTAGAACCTATTCCAAGTGTCTAATTTTTCAGCTTCCAAAATTATATATTTAGTGTTTTTTGAGTGAGATATGTTTAGAGGAACATACTAAGTGGAAATTAATAATAATATTTAATATTTATATATGACTTTAAGGTTTGCAAAATGCTTTACATATGTTAACTCATTTGATCCTCACAACTACCATGTGAGGTGGGTGCTATTGTCATCTCCCCTCCCCACCTTTTTTTTTATAGATAAGAAAACTCTGACCCAGAAAAGTTAAGTGACTTACACAGGTACCTGAAGCAGTATTTTCCCTCTGATCTTCCAGACTCTAAGTCCAACACTCTTTTCACGATATGCTTGAAATTCCAATTGCTGCTTTCTGATGGTCAGAATGCAATAAGGAAA
Organism: Petaurus breviceps papuanus; assembly: GCF_028583685.1. Lineage (NCBI taxonomy): Eukaryota > Metazoa > Chordata > Mammalia > Diprotodontia > Petauridae > Petaurus > Petaurus breviceps. Next base: position 58,709,262 of record NW_027187460.1, on the reverse strand, counting down.
CCTAGCATATTAGTAGGAAAAGCAAGTATTAAAATTTATGTCAAGTAGACAAGTTAGGTGTAAGGGACAATCATTTTCTTCAAAATTCTATTGCTGTCTTGAAAAAAAAAAGGAAGAGAAAATTCAATATGCGGGAATTTTTTGGTTTAATGTAAAAACATCTGAGAAAGAGAATGATCCTTAGCAATAGATGGATCAGTCCCTCTTTTTGGTCACTCTGCAGAGCTTTTCACTACAGTAAGAGATATTTTTATTAAGTCATTCACATGACTTTGCACTTTTGGTCAGATGGGAAAGAATATCCTTTCCAACAGTTACTGAGTTCTGCATTTTGGTGTGTCCAGAAGAAGGAAGTGAAGCAATACACAAAGAACCTTAGAGAATTACAAATGAATGAAAGTGGACAAATATATAATCAGTCTACATGCCAGTTTGAATAATTTTGCTACAGATCAGAAGACTTGGCTTTAGGATATTTTATTTGAGGGGTTTATGAGAGGAATCAGGAATTGTTTCTGATGCCTTACTCTTGAACTGTGTGGTCTGAAGATTCTTCCAGCTAAGAAGGCAGCTGTTGGCTTTTGTCACATGCACCAAGAAGCAAACTGTATAGCTATGCTTCTGCAAATGGAAAGTTCTCTAAGGTCAATTGCATTTTCTGTTTCTTGGTAAACTCTGAAATTAACAGAGTAACTGGTCAGTGCACTATGTAATATTGTGGGAGTTGTTTGATCTTCCTGGTTTGTCTCCCCTATATGACCACTGGCTTGTAGGTGGTAGATTGTGAGAACTAGGAATTATTGCACCACCTTCTGCAGGCTTTTCTAAAACTCTTGAAAAATTACAGCCCTTGGTCTAAGGTGATTAGCCCCAGGAAAACAAGAAGACTTACAACCTCTTTCAAAAATTGTTAGGCTATTTGTGGCATGGATGGCAGTTTCAGCCAGGGCATAAAATGACAGTCTGAAAGATGGATTAACTTACTCCTAGCCTATATTTCAAGGAGGTCAAAGAAAGATCCAATACACATCAAAATTTTCATCGTTGTGTGTGTGTGTGTGTGTGTGTGTGTGTGTGTGTGTGTGTGTGTGTGTGATAGTGAAGAATTGAAAACAAAGCAGGTGTCTATCTTCTGGAGAATGACTGAACATATTGTGGTCTATGAATGAAGCAACATTATTTCAGCATAAGAATGTGGGGTATACAGAAGAACATGGGAATATTTGTATGAAATCACCACAAGAGTGAAGTAAGGAGAACCAGGAAAATTATATGCATTATAACTACAGTAATGTAATGAAAATGACAACTGAACAAAGTCTAATACTATTAATTCTCATGACTAATCTTAAGGAAATAAACCTCTCTCCCATGTTTATTGGAGAGGTAAAGGACAACGATTATAGAATATTGTATGCACTGTCAGGCACAGCTGCTACATCAGCTGGTGTGACTTAGCTGGTTTTTGTTTGTTTTTGCCAGAAGGAAAGACTCACTGATGAGGCAGAAGTGGGACCAGAGAAAGAATATTTTTGAAAATGACTTCAATGTAAAAACAAAAGGAATCAATACAACTATTTTTAGAAAGTGGTTAACCAACATGAATGCGGTAATATAATCTTCAGGACAGAGGTAGATCAATTATGAAATCTATCCTTACATGTTTAATGGCTGTGGGCGAATGGCTAGTGGTGATAGGAGTGTCATTGTCCCCAGTGGGGTCTCTTTGTCCTCTTGCACCAGTTGCAGTTATGGACTTAATATTGGACTCCTGAACCCCAGTCTGGTCAGAGTGGCTGACTGGCAAACATGATGTATGTAGCTGATGAGAAATGGAAGGCTTCCTTTTAAGCAAAGATTTTCAGCTTCCTATAAGTACAGTGACAGAGTTATGAGTGGCAGCAAGGTCTTTCATTCAACAAATATTTGTTGAGCACTTATGTGTAAGGTACTGTGAAGAATACAAAGAATAAAATTCAATTTAATAATCATTCATGGAGTTACCATGGAAGGCACTGTCCTAGGTGCTGAGGAAGTTACAAAGATAAGTAATACATGGTTCCCACACTTAAGGAGTTTACAATATAGTCGGGATAAAAGGAAGCTGTACAAATAAACCAAAGTAGTATTTGAAAAGTGCTAGAAGGGAGGCACAAATTCTTATAGGAGACAGAAGCAGGAAATAACTCCTTTGTCCTAAGTCATTAAGGAAGCTTTATAGATACCAACATATTCTATATTATATAGATACTATATTCTATATTATATAGATAATATATTCTATATTATAGATACCAACATATTCTATCTGGACCTTGGAGAATGATCAGGTTTTCAATAGAAATAGAAAAAATAGGAATCTTTGATAGAGGAAATGGTTAGAGCAAGATTACAAAATTTGGAAAGCCCAAGATGAAGTATAAGATAAACTCTTTCCTTTATGAGCTTATAAACTGGTTGGAGAAATAAAGTATCCTAATAACTGCAATACAAAGCTGGCATGAGTTCCATATAAATAGCACATACAATGAAGGTAATAGGAACCTAGAGGAAGGAGAATATTATTTGATTGGCTTGATCAGAAAAGCTTTAGAAGGATTTCAGTTAGATATTGAAGGATTTAGATAACTGGAAATAGAAGTCCAAGGAAGGTCAAAGACAAGAATAATAAGGATGGATTTTTATTAGGAAAGGCCCAGAAGCAGCAAAGTTCAAGGTGTGTATGGGAGATGATGTAATGTTAATGGAATAGGAAGATCTTCCCTGTCCATTAGTAGGCATATGTGACCATGTGTGTCCCCCTTTCCCTTGGAACAGGAGCCTTGTTCCCAGGTGTAAAGGTACACAGGTATTTCAGTCACAGATGCCTTGCTGCTTTCATAACTGTGCTACATCCTGAGTTACATAGAGCCCATTGGGGGAGGAACTTGCCTAAGAAGGAGCTTGCTTACAGGGAGGCTTGCTTGTAGGAAGGCTTTTACACTTTTTGGTACTAAGCTAATTAGGTACCAAGTCACAGGAGTTGTGATGCTTTCTGGCACTGAGCCTATTAGTTGAAAACTCTATATATTGGGAGGTTGGCATTTTCCTTAGGGGGATCCATCTTGAGAAGGACCTTTTATTTCCTGGACAGGACTCTGAGTAGCCATTTTTTAAGAGCTCCCTGACTGTTGAGATGTTGGTGCTCTTCCAGTAGGTGGTTGTGCTACTTTGTTCAGGCAGCCCGAGCCCTGTCTGTTGGATTCTTTCTTGGATACTCACTTCTTTCTATGCATCTTTATTTATCTATCTTTAAATTAAAGTCAGATACTTAACCCCTTTTAAGCGGTATTTCCTTTAGAAAAGCATTTCAAACAACCTGTTCTAGGAGGCCATTCTGAGTGTGCTGGGGTGCTTGTTAATACAGATAGAAATAGGTAAATAGAAAAGCAATTATAACGTAGGACACAAACCTGGGAAAGCTCGGAGATAACTGGAAAGCTAGGGGTTTCTTGTTGGGACTTTTTTTTTAAACTACTTTTTCCAATCACCCCCAGATGGCAGGTTAGTGGCCACTTATGGGCCTCATCCCACTACTGACTAACATGAAGCTTTGACTTGCTCTGTTTCTTCTCTGAGTTTGTTCTCCACTCCTTAGGCAGCTTGGGGGCCCCTACTCCCAGGAGTTCTAGTAGCCACATTGGTACTAGCCTTAGTGTGGATACCTGATTAGCCTTAGCCCTTCTGCAGTGCAGAATCACCGAGCTCAAACAACCCACCAGACTCGGCTTAGGGAGTGGCAAAGATTACAGGCATGAACCATCATGACCAGTGGAAAGGCAGGTTGCAGACAGTCTGTGAAAGGGTCTTGAATGACATTCTTAACAGTTTGGATTTGATCCTCTAGATAGTGGGGAGCTGCTAAATGGTCAATTCCCTCATTTTACACATAAGGATATTAAGACACAAGAGGGGGTAATAATTTACCCAGGGTCACAAAGTCATTGATTGAGTTAGGATTTGCACCCAGGTCTTCTTGACTCAAAGTCTAGTCTCCTAAAAATTGCACAATGCTGTCTCTAGAAATGCTTGTGATAGCAATAAGATAAAAGAAAGAAATTGAAGGTATAAATATTGGCAAAGTACCAAGGAAATGTATCTGTTCATTGACTGAATGATGGTTTACTTAGAAAATCCCAAAGAGTCATCAAAGAAACTAGTTATTCAGAAAAGTAGCAGATTACAAAATAAACCACAAAAATTGTCAGCAATTTTATATAACAATAACAAAATCCAGGAGAAAATAAGAAGAAATTCAGAATAAGAACAAAATTCCTAAACTATTTGGCTATATAGACTTCCACAGCCTGGAAGGCTGCTGTATCACTGACTGGTTGCCTGTGGTTGCTCCAGCAAACTTCTGCTCCCCGGAGCACTGCTACAATGCTGGCTGTTGTGACTGAAGCTAATCCCATCCTGGACTCCAGTTCACATGACACTGGAGAGAGGGTATGGGGCTGTGCTGTAGGATTTTATGGCAGGGTCATGTATTTGATTCTTGGGTCAAGTATGCTGCTCATAGCATGACAGTGTGGTGAGGGATGCTGAGTGTACTGTGGGTAGGTATCAGTTCATTTTTTTAAACTTTTGAATTCCAGTTGTCCTAGCCTGGAGGTATCAAACACACTAGCAGCATTGCTAGTTGCCCTATAGGGCAACACTCCCTAAGGGCAGGAACCAGATTAAAATGTAATTGAAAAAATGTTTAATAGAATACATAAAAATGCAATTTGTTGTTGTTTAGTCATTTTCAGTTGTGTCCAATGCTTTCCTGATTCCTTTGGGGGTTTTCTTGGCAAAGATACTGGGCGGTTTGCCATTTCCCTCTCCAGCTCATTTTATAAACGAGGAACTAAAGTAAACAGGGTTAAATGACTTGCCCAAGGTCACACAGCTAGCAAGTACCTAAGGTTAGATTTGAACACAGGTCCTCCTGATTCTAGGCCTTGTACTTTAAGCACTGTGCCACCTAGCTATTCCTTTTAAAATGTACAATAGAACATAGATAATGTTAGTATGTGGTTTTCTAAGTCAATATACACACAGGGGTCCTTACCTATAATTTAGGTTAGTGGGGTCCCTCTCCTTTCTATTTGAGTTTGACATCACTGTCCTAGATCATGGAGACTGCTGAAGTTGCTTTATTTTTAGCACATAATTTCTGTTTTGGAAACATTTGAAAGATGATAAAGATCAGAAAAAATGTTTAGTCTTTCATCTTGTTGTTCATATGACCCCATTGACTGACCTGATTACTAAAGGCCACACTATTAAAAAAATTAGACAAGAACAAGATCAGCTATACTTTAGAATTATGGTTAGGGAGCACAGGCCTTCATAAGAGAATTGACTATGGGGTGGCTAGGTGGTGCAGTGAGTAAAACGCCGGCCCTGGAGTAGGGAGGACCCGAGTTTGGTTCCGGCCTGAGACACTTAACACCCACACAAAAATACTAGCCATGTAACCTTGGGCAAGTTACTTAACCCCAATTGCCCTCCAAAAGGAAAAAAAAAAAAAAAAAGAGGATGGACTAGGTGGGTCAACACATCCAATCCATAACTTTGTGTACAATTATGTCAGGGAAATAGTCCTTAACCACACAAGGAGTAGGAAAGATCACAAATGAAAAAAATGGATAATTTTTATTATATTAAATTGAAAAGCTTTGGCACTAACAAAACCTATGCAATTAGGATAAGAAGGGAAACTGCCAAGTGGGGGGTATTTTTTTGCATCAAATATCTTTGAAGAGGATCTGATGGCCAATATATAGAGGAACCTACTAAATCAATTCTGAAGTTTCACCTCATAATCAGCAAGATCGTGAAGATGACAAAAAGATGGGAATAATTAGTGTTGAAGAGGCTTTGGAAAGACAGCCTCACTAAAATAAAACAAAAATAGGAGTTGTAAATTAGACTAAACATTTTGAAAAGGAACTTGGAATCATGCTTTGAAAAAAAGCAATTAAAATGTTTCTACCTTTTGACCCAGAGATCAAACTGAGAGGCTTATTCTCCAAGGAAAAATAAAATAGAAAGAAAAGTCACATATACACCAAAATAGTCATATCAGCACTTTTTGTGGCAGCAACACACTGAGAATAGATGCCTGTTAGGGAATGGTTAAGGAAAATGCTACTGTATAAACAAACTTATTATTGCTTATGATGCAGTAAAATTCCATTACTGAAAATACCCCCATTGATTGGGAAATGGATAAACAAGTGGTCATAATATGGCACCTACCTACCAAGGTTGTTGGAAAGATCAAATGAAATAATATTTGTAAAGTGCTTAGCACAGTGCCTGGAACATAGTAGGAGCTTAATGAATGCCTGTTTCCTTCCTTCTTTCCTTCACAGTTCTCTATACTAGTAAAACTGGTCTACTAGCTATTTTCTGTAAACAACATTCCATCTCTTGCCTTCATACTTTGGCATAGTGGTTCCTGTAATGCAAATGTAAATTTTAAAGATCTCCCCTGCCCCTAGGCTAAAGTGCACCAGAAGCCTGGGGAGGGAGGCTTGTTTTTCAGTAGATACTTTTTGATTGGCCAGAGGGTCAATAAGGTTGTTACATTCTCTGAGCCAGGAGAAGGCTATATAAGCCCTGATGTGTAGCTTTGTTTTGGGACTCACTTTGAGAAGTGTTCTGTGATTTGATCTGAATTCTGGGAAGCCGTTGTTGAGAGTCCCCCGGCTTTGAAAAACCCAGAATGTGGAAACCCAGATGTTGACTGGGTATGGATGTAATGGTTGGACAGTTTGGAAATCTGTCTACTTGATGTTTCTGTCTTGATAATTATGCCTGTATACTTTGAGGTTCAGGGTGTTGACCTTTTCTCCTGGACAAGGTAAACGATATATGTCTGACTGATTAAAGTAAGCTTGTTAACCCATTTTGAGTTACTTTCCTTTAACAAAGCAGATCCAAGAACCTGTGGTAGCTGCAAACCCTGAGGATGCTTGGGGTGCTTGCTGCTACAAAATGGCGTCACGAACAGGATCCGCAGAGTAAAAGGAAAGTATGGGGACTGGGATAATTGTTTGTTTCCCAGTTGTGGTAGCTGTGACTCTGTGGAGCTGTGGAGCAGGAGAGAAGAATGGCCTGCATGTGGATTTCGCTGAGCTGAGAGCAGGAATGGTGAGCTGCCTGCATCAGGACCTGGGGAGAAGCCAGGAGCGGCTGCCGCCAGTGGGAGGAGAAGGAGCCCAGGAGTTCGGAATTCAGCCACAGGAAAAGATAAGAACTGAGCAGCAAAGCAGGGGCACTTTTTGTAGCAACTCAAAGATCTTTAAAATTTACATTCGCATTACAGTTCCACATTTCTGGAATACACTCCTTCATCTCCTCTTTGTAAAATTCCAACTTCCTTTAAAGCATAGGCCAGGTAACACTTTCTAAATAAGATCTTTTCTGATCTGTCCTCTTTTTAGTCCTCTCCTTGAAATTGTTCATCGTGTTACCTTTTTTTTTTTTTATTACATTTTATTATATTCATGAGAACAAACTTCAAAATCTGAAAAAGTTCTAGAAAGAAATTTATTTAATCATTGGCAGGGGAGAGCAAGCCAGAAAGAGGGAGGCTCTCTTTCCTACGGGCTCTGGAAGATTTATACTGTATAGGATTTAGACTAGAGTACCAGCACATGAAGCACACATACGTGGTTAAAAAATTTTGCAAAGAGGGCAGCTTGAAAGCAAGGTTGACTGGGATAGATATTAGCAAATGTAAACATTCAATAAAATTTGGGTGAATGTAAAAGCAAAGGGACCCAAAATACAAGTTTGGAGGGACCCAAAGTAAGACCTGGGTGAGAAGACCCAGAAGTGTTTTCAGAGGATCTAGGACATGGGGTCCAAATTCTTTGTAGCCATCTCCAGCTTTCTTGGAAGGCTCCTGAGGTCAGGGTGATATTCTGGCTTTAAACAACTCCTAGTCATTTAGATTTAAACAGTATAATAATTAACACTTTCCCAACAATATAATAAAGTATTTCCATATTTTACATAGATTTTGATTTACTTATGTTATATTTGGTTATTTTTAATTGTATAGATGTTTTTTATTTCCTAGTAAAATGTGACTTCTTGAAGGCAGGGATGGTTTAATTTTTATTCTTTTATTTGCAATGCCTAATACAAATGCCCTTTAATTGCCTGCTCCTTTAGAGTTATGAAAGAGAGAATTCATCCTCTGGAGGCTTTTGTAAGCATAATCAGGTCCCACTCACCAGTCAATTATGAAACTTTTCACCATTGCACAGTACACAAGCAGGAAATGATCAAAGAATACCTGTTTGTGTTCTGAAGCAAGGAGAGAAATGGTCCCTCCATCACATATTTCTGTTAAGAATACTTACCAACCCTCCATATGTATTAGCAAGAGGCAGAGAATAATATTTAGCATGCTCAGAGGACTGGGCTTCCATTGTCCAGGCCTTCCATTACATACATATGTAGTAAATGCTTAGCAAATGTTTGTTGAATTCAATTGATTTTTTTTAATTAAAGGAATGGGGACAGGAATTTTCTGGGAACATTGCATATACTAGTTTGATTCTCATGAAGGAATAGTGGGAGGCAAAAAAAAAAATAAAACCATGAAAATCAAGATGCTATGGTGAACAAAGGGTAAAATTGGCTAAAGGTTAAAGGGATGTAGTCTTGGGGGAAAAAATGACAAAGATTCAGGCATATAAATTCTGATAAATGTATCTGATCATTTAAAGGAAGCTATGGAGCCATTCTTCCCTCTTCTCAACCTTTACTTGGTGGATAATGTGGCTATGTTCTAAGGAGAGATGGGTAATTATCTAGGTTATACTACAGAAGAGAGGAGGGGAAAAAAGTTAATGAAGAAGAATTATAGCTACTACTAATAATAAAGTATAGGAGCATCTAGACATGTACCCAAGGATGAATGACTTCTGCTTGAAGCTAACTCTTTTCCAGAGACAGAACATGGGTTATACTGATGCATGTTAATGAAAGTATAATGAAGGAATGACCCTCTGAGTATTAATATCAAGTAAGTCATATGATCACCAAATAGAGGATATGTTTTGCAGAGTACAAATGGAAGAGGGATTCCCTAGAGAGAGCAAGTTGTTACTGATGATCTTCTGTTTCCTGATGATATTGTCCTGATTGTATCAAGTCCCAGATTATTGCAAATCATTCCAACTATAATCTATAATAACTGAAAAAGGGGGGAAACTGTTGTACAGCAAGTGTCTTTATATTTTTGGGGTGAACACTTAGAATTGTCAGCCATATTCTAATGTGGGGGACTTAATGAAATGAAAAGGTGATAAAGGGAAAGTTAATCTCTCTTAACTGGGCAGGCTTCACCAGGACTGAAGCTGATCATATTGCATGGCTACCAGGATCTATCTTGGCATATGGGTCCAGCTGAGTGGGACCTAAACTAACTAGATAGGAAAATATAAAATATATACATGTAACCTAAATCTCAAAGCTCATTGGTATGGGTC